>NC_080670.1:39556523-39856523 GCF_030247195.1 Topomyia yanbarensis
TTTTTCGATAGATTTACTTCTTTCTGTAACACTAAGTAAATCATCAAAAAAACTTTTGAGTAGAGTTTCACTTGTTCAAAAAATATGTTGGTTGTAGAACAGAACATTCGAGTCTGCTTTAGCAATCGGCACAAAAAGATCGTGCTAATATATAACACAAATAATATTTAACAGAACGTCCATATCTGGTTTCTGTCAAAAGCTACACAGGGGTGCCGACAACCGACCAGTGCCGGCAACCGACGACTTTCCCCTATAATATGGACAAGTTGCAAGTGATTTTTACAACAAAAATGGTTTTCTTTAAACCTAAATATCTTCAAGCATTGCAGTTCGATTTACAATCTATCAATTCCATTTGAAAGATCAACGATGGGTTAGTTATGGAGAAGCAATAAATTTATTAATTTTTTTAAAGCTGTGTTTTTTTAACAGAATTGTTCAAAAATTTTCAGAAAAATATTGTTATTACGTATTCGTAGTAACAGCCCCAGGGGCGAAATCAACACTACCATTCAGTGAATTGTTCAAGTTTTGACGTTCAGTGGGCCGAAGAAAAGCGATTCGAATTAAATGCTATTTTACATATTCGTAATGAGAGGAATTGCACTCCTGAAGTGCGCGAAGATTGTGAGAATTCTACAGAACGGCACAGTGGGCAGAATGCTACTTTCGACGCTCAAATCCTCTAGCGCCCTGGGTATGTATCCAGAAGGATTTATGTCTTCGGAAAAGTATCTTGGATGAAAATGAGCATTATTTTGACAACTGACTGATAAACGTTTCTTGCACAGCCTAAGGAAGCACAGCCTTATGACTAAGCTACAATTCGGAAAACTGCAAAAAGGACTAGGCACAGCAGTGATTTAAATAAGATTACTTTATAAATTACTTGATAAATTTATTCTCAGTTCGAAATATTTGCATATATTTTAGTTTACTCAAAAATTCTCTAGCGAAGTAGGAACTATTTAACTTGAATTATATTTTTTCCCTCATTTCATTTGTCAGCAAAAGGCCCACCTTGCCCCACTTTTTTCTCTTCGTGGTTATAAAGTTAAAGGTTTTTACTAGTCACAAACAAAATTCCAGCTGCCGCCATCTGCTGCTTCGTGGGTTATTACAAATTTTGTGGAACATATTTTTTTTAATATTTTTGATGAAAACACCCTTAAAATGTCATGATAACATTTATCACGCTTTTAAGCATTTTTATTATTGTATATTTTCCAAGGTTTAGGAATAAAACATTTATTTCTAGATATATTTTTCATAAACAAATGTTAAAATTCATTTTCTCGAGTATTTTTTTAAATGTCATGTAGCGCCATCTACATAGGTTATAAAGTATAAATGTCTTCAGTACATGTGTTAGAAATATCAAAACAAACAACTTTGCCGAAGAAAGTTTTTTGATAGAACACCTCTGTCAAAAGATAGAACTGATCTAGATCAGTTTCTACTTATCTAGATTAAAACCAAAGTTGTCAAAATAATGATCATTTCCATCTAAGATGCTTTGCTAAAGACACTAATCCTCCAGAATATATACCCAGGGCGGTAGAGGTTTTGAGCGTCGAAAGCTTGCCCCACTGTAGGACGTCTGAATTTGATAAAATCATGAATAAAATTGAATCTATTTTTTCTTTCATCTCATTTCATTTCACATATGATTAAAAATCCTCGAAACATTTTTGAAGTCGTAAATTGAAAATCCAAACTTTAAAAATAAGGTTCCATTTTTGGCACGGTTCCGGTTTTGGAAACAGAAAAAAATAAAATTGTTTCCAAAAACGGAATCCTACTGTACTTATACGGTTGGAGTATTAGGGGATTTTTCAGCCGTTTATCAAGATTCAAGTTAATTTTCCAGTCGACCTTTTCCGTCGGACTAAACACTTTTATGTTCTTGTTTTTATTAGTGGGGGTTTTCAGTTATTGTTATGTTTTTATAGATTTTTTTTTCAAAGTGTTGGAAGACAACAATGTTGCCTTCGTTAGTAGTCCGTCTTGTCGTATACTAGTAGAAAACCGACGAGCAGCAACTTGAACTTCAACCTCACGGTGGTCGCGCTAAATTTTATAGCACGAGCGGTTGCCCCGAGAATAGAATACACATGTGTATTTTGGAACCTTTTATATACATTTTTAGTACTTATGGATTGCATGTTAGGAATGTGACTGCCCAGCAAACCATCAATCGGATAACAATATAGAAAAAGGCTCATAATGATGTCTACAAAGAGTCAAAATCGTTACAACCGTCGAATTTAGTCTGCAGAAATTGATTTGTAATCGCGTATTATTAGAAATAGGATTTAAATATGATATTTCATTCAGAATCGCATTGATGTACTCATCAAATCATGTTCGATCGGAGATCGTATTTTTGCTCACATTTGATCTTATTTAACTTCGATCAACGTCGGATTAACAACTAAATATGGTCATAGTGATCGTTCCTATATGTGAGAATAGTCAGTAAGCAACATAAACATATGTACGACTTCGATATACATCACAATGACTTCAAAAAGTTATATACGACTTAATATATCACAACATACAACTAAACCGATTTCGCGAAATTACTTATGACTTACCTTACCATATCTTTGAAATGTGATTACATTGCATATATGGCGAATGTTTCTCTACTTGATGATAAGATAGGATTACGAAATACGAAATATTGTCACGCTAATAATAATTAAAATAGTTCTCTGTAGTAAGTTCTGTTATACAATCCAAGTGTCGCAAGTTCGTACCCCATATTAATGTGAGAAGAAAATCTCTATGGGTTGGGTTTGACTGGCAATCGATTCACCACAATGCAGCAATGATTTTTTTCTCCCCAATCCCTGGTTTTTACGTATTTTGTTAGAATGGAGATGATTGATGTGCCCAATTATTGTTTTCTATCTTCTTTACCGACGAATCGGAGTTCCGGAATCGTATACTAGTTATAGATATCGTACATGATCTGAGATTGTTTCACATAAACAATCGTAAATACGTTCTCTAGAGTCGCTTTCGTATTGGAAATTATCGCGCCTAACGTGTATATTATCGTTAGAAATCGTCAATTTCAATAGCTATGTATGTATATCGTCTCCAGTTTGGTACGCACCGATTTTGTGCGTTTTTTTAGTGGGATATAAACACGTCTTATTCAGTTGCAACTTGGATATACCATCAAAAAGGCTGGCTGGATGACTGTGAATGGTTTAGATCACTAAAAGAATTTTCGCTCCTTCATGTTAATACAAGTTGAATGAGCTTCGAGAAACATTTTTTTTTAAATTTTTGCGTAAGCTGCCCAGAATATAAATTTAAGCCATTATACAAATATTCCAGCTTTGCAGTCTTTCTAAAAGTTCATAACTACAAAGGTGCTATGTGAATCTTTTCCTTTTTAAATTCGTTTATTTGACATGATGTCTGCTTAACGGACCCGTGCGTCTTTCGTATATTTACTTAGGGGGTGTCCGTCAGATCAGGTAATATGAAATTCACTTTTGAGCGTGGAGTACTTCTTTTGCAGCGCAGAAACATTTGCTGTCTATTATATTTTGGGGGTCATTCACACTACCGGGCCATAAATCACAACAATAGATATACCTTAGAATCAATTTATCCATGTATCTGCCGTAAAGGATACCTCTTCTCCGTATCCCCATATGAAGTTACGCCTAAATCGTTAAATTTGGGTCAACGATGTCTTCGAAGGGATTTGTGGACATTACAAGTCCTTTCATGTGATGTTATGACTTTAATGATGAATCTCCCTAAAAGTGGGGTATATTTACCAACTATCTTACAAGTATATTAAGATTATGTCTACGGGAAAGTCGCAGAGCAAACCTTTCTAACAACTTTGCTGAAGACGCAAAGCCTTTACCTTCAATATCTTCAACATGTTGATTGTGAATGGTCCCTTAAAAGCTAATTCATTAATATTGTATGTATATCATCCTGACAAGTTGGATATGTTCCGTAAAAGGTTTGAATTGTCAAAATGGACAACTTTCAACATTTTAATTATTGTTTTGCGAAGTTATTCTGCAATTTGTGAAAAATATAATGCATCAAATAGTGATTGATAGCTTACGTTGAAACGGCTGAGGTAACGTCAATAGTGTTTTCGGAATACTTATCAAAAATACCAAGACCTATCATTTGCTACTATGATTTTAGTGATTGATCCACCTAAAAGAGAGATTTTCAATCAATTTTTTGTGAAAGAAATGAGATGACGTCTTTGGCACAGTACTAGACATTGCTTTCGGGAATATCTTTACCGAACACACTTAGTTTCTTCTTTAAATGCTTTAACAGTCATAGTTCGATGTGTGGATGTGTGTGGATGACCCCCAAAACGAATCCAATGGATTAATATCTCTGGGCCATTTTGGAGAGCAACGTCCGAAGTAAAACATACCCTAGCCTTGAGACGCTGAAAAAAGCCATTGTCCGTGAGTGGGCCGAAATAGCGACAAGTCACATTCGGGCAGCTTGTTATTCGTTTTTTGGTCGTCTCATATTCTGTACTTTGAAGTAAATAAAAATAATTTTCCAAGTCGAATTTATGCCCTTTCTAATTGATTACACTTCGAGTGCCGGATCCCGTTATTAGAGATTTTTGTTCTTCAGTAAGAATGTTCGCAAAAATAAGATATTTAACATTTCTGAAGACTTTATCTTATTTCTGATATTTAAAAAAAAAAAAAAGGTAGCAAATATCTCACTTCAAGGAAGATTAAGCATTATAACTATATCATTAATATAAAGGTATCATCATAAAACATCCTAGAAGACATCATTGCTGTACGCTTTAGCGTTTTCAGGTGAATTATTTTCGCATGTTTTTGGCGAAAAAAACGACTGCGCACCGTCATGAAAAGTTCACCATCTTGAATTGTGTTTATTTGAAGGCAGATCATGCGCCTCAATTGAATTATCTTTACAATACAAGGGGAATTATTTCATGTTGTTACGGGAAATTGTTTTAAGGTGTTTAATCCTGCGACATAATTTAAATGATGGAATTAAATAGTATGAACTTTAGCTACAGTTACTCTTTCAGTAAGCTTCTCGTATAGATGGTCTAATTTTGCAACAACAGAAATGCACAACGGCCGTACCCAACGCCTCAAAGAAAACTCTCCACTTTCAGTGAAAGTCATCTCGATCGATACAAGTTTACTGTCGTAACGACAATTGCTTTGTACTGTAAAAGAACGAGAATAACAGTACTTAGATTTTTTAGCCCAGTGCACAAGCATTTGGAGTGGATCGTCAACTGTACATTAATTCCGTTTACAGAGCGGATCTGAATGATGTGGCGGGAATTTACACTTTACTTTTCAAATTAGCAGTGTCCTATTGTCAAGTGTCAATGGCGATCTTTGCTAGTATGTATAACGAAGCTTCTACGAGTTAACGCACGCTGCCTGATCGCGCAGATGTATTTCAATTTTATCATCTTCTATATATACGAGAACTTTGGTCTTAATGTAGTCAGATTCAATGTCGTACAGCACTAAAACAGTTTTGTCTCAGCTAAACTATTTAACGTTGTCAGCGTAACATTACGCGTATGATGGAGCTGTAGATGGGACACTTCCGTTAGTTATGCGCAACCTTCGTCTTTATTAACTGTTCTTTCTGCCACACTATGCAAATTTGCCGAAAAAAAATTGTCCTTATAAATTACATCAGTTTTCCTTTGACCTTGGGCTTGAGCTTGCGCGACCATCTCTGGCTGCTACTGAGTTATCGATCTGGACTAGCTAAAGTTGCACAGGGAATAAGTAGATAATTATGCTTGGTAGTAGCGAAACATTTTTCAATGTGCAACTCCTGGTAATCCTAAAGTATTTATTGATCAATATCGGCACCGGCCAGGCCCTAACGTAGCTCGCGGAAGGAAAGGGAAGGAATGGTTAGTCCGGTATTGGCTTTTGCTAGAGGCCGTATATACTTCTGCGCATACCACAAGTATCACGGGAGGAGGATATTTGTTAGTAAGTATAGAAGTTGTACGTCTTCTTTACCGACGCTAGAGAGGTGACTCCACTCTATCTGGACTAGATATCGATCCATCAACTCATGGACCGAGGATCAACGGCTTTAGTTCACTTCCGAAGGAAGACGTGACCAAAGATTTTTTCACCTCAGAAAAATCTCAACGACCTCGGCTGGAGTTGAACCCAGGCCAACTGGAATGAGTGACGGTCACGCTCAACACTCAACCACCTCAAAATTAACGAAATAAATTATTTTTCGCAGTTCTAGATCACTGTGCATCAGTATGTTTCGTTAAAACGCAACAGCAATCTAGGTGTTGAAAGAAGTCCAGCGAGGAACCGGAGTTTTATCGCATCCGCTTGAAAAAAAAACGGATTTGCTGTTGCGGAAAGAGATAGTTAAACATGCCCTTTCAGAGTTTATCAAGTACACCAGCTCGAAATAACTCCTGCTGTTCATCGGCCCACTAACATTTATAGGACCTTTTCAGGGCCACCAATCCAGTCCGTTAGGACTTCAATTGTTGCCGACAAGATTTGACAATTCAAGTTTGTTAAAAACCTCAATCTGTTCTTTTTCCCAAAACTTTGTAATATACACCATAAAGGTGATACATTCTGACGAGGTACATACCACCATTCGTTTGCCAAAGATGATGCATCCAATTCAGTATGTAAACAAGTTACAAATCAACAATTTTGTTAATACCCGGTAAAAAAAAATCCACAACAAAAAGTTTACAAACGCGTAATTTAAGTCAGTGTATTCTCTGCTAGATTGAGATATGTTTTATCGATTTGATAACCCGTGAACGAAAGCTATTGTCAGCTGGTTGACTGATTGGATCATTCGTTATGGATGGGTACCGAACCGGGTAGCTATATCAGTTCTAATCGATGTCAATCGTTTTGCTACTCACAACGCATTGAATGCACCCCCGTCATAGCGATACGGCGACTTTGACGCGATAAGGATGACCGGACAACAATTGAAGTGTATACAGAGTTATAAGATATAAGCGAACGTTATCGGCTATTCGCTGTGGAGCGGCCTGGGGGCGGTGTTCCGAAAAGGAGTGGCAATCGAAAAGCATTTTTTATACTATTTCTTTAACTACTTAAATTATAATCATTCAAATAAGTTTTCCGTTTATCACAATTCGTACTTGCTTTGAAATTTAACACAAGATTGTTAATCTGAAAAGATGTCCTTTTATTCACGAATTTCATACGACAAAAACTATATTTCGTCTTATACCAACGTTTCGGAGGTCTATATATCCATCTTCAGGCCAAAAACGATGGCAGCATTATCTTAGTCACTTTATTTGGGACATTCAAACGGGAAACTCTACACGAAAATCTACTACAGCATTGCTTATTGCTTGTGATGTGCGTCTTCCCTGAAGATGAAGACGTAGACCTTGGAAACGTTGGTATTAGACGAAATATAGTTATTGTCATATAAAACTCGTGACCAAAGCGCCATCTTTTCATATTAAAAACAATGTGCTGTCCTGCCTACCGTCGCACAGGATTATTGTAATTTTCAGCACAACGGGAAATAATTACACTGAAATTTTCACGCCATTTTCCCTGCTAAAATTATTAAACTGGGCCCGTATATTGCCATGCCATCTATTAACAAGAAAGGAAAAAGGCAAGGGAGGAATTGCATACTAAAACTAAACTACATCTAAAAGCTGGTCAAATTCTAGATGTAAGTCCTGTAACACTAAAGTGTTAACCGTCGCATCGTACAAATTTTCAAACTTCGTCCCACCGAGCCGTAGAACACAGCTAATAAATTTAATGGCAGAACACGCGCGGGAACTTAATCACAACTACCCCTGCTACAGTGCTCAATCATCGAACCGACAGGCGCATCCATGTACCTACCACGTAATTAAAGTCGCCAGCCACACGACCAGCTGGATTCCTAAACCAAGAGTCAAGCTCCGGTCCGATTGATTAACAGCTGGATTAGTGTGTACACATAATAATCACTGTTGCCGCAAAATGTGCACTTTCTATAGGAAACAATCCACGACATGAGCTTTGAATGAGCAAATCTTCAAGGCACGTGTGTTTGTTCTCATTCGTCACACAGATGGTGATTTATCGAACCGCGTGTATCGGACCAGAACCCAATACAGAATGACGATTTTCGCAACACCCCTTACTAACGGTTTTGTTGTATAATCAGTCAACTTTGTAAGAGGTGACCCAAATATCCCGGTGAGGTGGAGTGTAATGCAAACAGGACATAATAAAATTAATTGGAACATAAATAACATACGAAGCAAAAAAAAACAATCACCACAGTCAGCTGAGACTGGTCAAGTTCTGTAACCCGCAACTTCCTCAAACCTCAAACAACTTGATCGAAGAAAAGTCAAAGTTGCACTTGTTGGAACAGTTCAAGGCCTGCCGACATACCGACACACAACCAGCCGGCCGCAGTACCAAACCGAAAGAGAGGGCACACAGTTCCTGCAATGCGCCTGCTGTGCCCTGTTATTGGCGCATCGAATTGATACAATAGCCACTGGGGGTCACTTTATTCGATGGCAATTTATTGGTTGCGGTCCCTGGACCGATTTGCACCTCGCGGTTTGCCAGAGCGAGCTGTGTGAGCTGATTCGTTCGCTGGCTGGCTGGAGAAGCGAGCATGAAATTAACTTAAATTGGCACTTCTCGATTGTCGCGGTCCGGTGTCTTCCCGTCCCCTCTGTCGGTCTGTGCGAAGGAGGAGACGGTCAGCAGGAAGTGGACGGTGATATATAGAGTTCAAGATCGTGTTTATCGGTGAAACTGATCGAAAAGATTGCGGGCAATGGACTGGCTGATGTTGGTTTAAGTGAGTGGTTTCAACTCGAGTTAACATTCTTCGAGGGGCGATTTCAATTTGTAATGTGAATAGGTACATCCTACAGTAATCGAGGACAGAGGAGAGTTGGCTTTGGTACTTTGTGCACAGTCTTTCGTTTCGGATTGGCTGTACAATGATGTAGAAATGTTAGGAGAATTGTGGGTAAGACGTAAATTCTAGCAGTCAAACGTGGAGATTGTGACTGATGATTGGAACTGATTGTATAGCTCTCTTTATGACGAGAGCAAAAACGATATTAGAAAATACATCATTTACTTCAACTCTAAATCGGACCCCAGAACGTTATTTTTTACCTCGAATTGAACATATATATTAAGAAGAACCACAATCTATTCAAAACATCCATTAGAAAGAGTAAATTGTAATATTTTGTGTTGTGATCATCATTTCCGAAACATGTCCGTCTTACCCCCATCATATGTCCGTTTCACCCGCAGTCTGGAAAAAGTGCAAATATTTCATCGTTTCCTAATTCTTTAAAAAATGGTACCTATTGATTTTTGTAACATAATCCCTCTGGACACTCGAAAGCCAACATATGGAGCTACAACATAGGGTATTACATGTTGACATAAAATGCTCTTACTATGTTATATTTCAGTATTTCCTTAATATGTCCGTCTTACCCCCAGTTCCCCTATATAATTTTAGCTCCAGCGGAATTTTCCATGCTGACAATCGGTTGAATCGAGATTAGTTGTCAAATCCAGTATGGGTTTCATCCGATTCGATAAAATACTGAGCAATTAATTTTAGGAGCTGCAGCTCTCGTCTCTTTGTTCGATATGAGGTGCATTTATTAAAAAAAATGTGGATCAGTTGTCACCTATATCCAGCTTTATCATGTGAGCAATGTGGTCTGGCATTTACTGAACAAACGAAAATATTTATTTGAAAATCATCTTTGAGATAAGCGATAACAGAATCGAGACTAAAAGATCTTTCACCGCATACTATCGTATTTAATGGGACAAATGAGTACAAATGAGACTTCTTGTCGGCTTCCGCGACGTAGTTCGTGTTGTGAAAATGTGTTAGTTCGTACCTGGGACGGGACGTGCAAAGTGAAAAAAGTAAATGTCACCGCGAACCGGCAATGGCCTGTCATTGCGAACCGAACCTTTCTTGACAATTTTCATTTTCTTGAAGTGGACAGTGTCTGGGTAGTATCGTTATATCCTAGGTGTTTTTAGAAAATATATTTGACATGTTGCTTAGATGCAGGTACATGCATAGAAACAAATATGCCAAATGCAACGACGGCATGTGCAATTTTATTATTCTTCTCAGCAGTTATGGTTAATGTCGTTTTACACAGCTCAGACAAACGATAACAAAATTCATGTCATGGTCAAGCTCTTTTATTTTCGACACAAATCTGTACCTTATCGGCAGAAATCTATGCCGCATCGGCACAACACTATCATCGACATTTGCTTGAAATTATTTTGCAAGCGTATTTTTTCTTGCTAAATAACATCAATATCGGGAGGGAAAAAGAAGACCGTCTTCGCATGTCCCGTCCCAGGTTCATACTGTTCCATCTTTTTTGTTCCTGGCCCATGCCACTTTCTATGCTGTGTACCCATGCAAATTATAATAAGACATGTCAATTCTGTCAACATTCACACTACGGAAAATCCTACACAGAATCTACTAAGAAAAATACATCAATTGCGAAAATAATCGACACACAACAGTCGCGGTTGAAATCATCGAATAAAAAAGAAAGTATTGTAAAAATTTAGTGCCTAAGCCAGATTTTATAATGCTTGCCTTTCTCATAATTTATCAAAGTTATAAAAAAGAAGCAATAATCTAAATACAGTAGAATTCCGTTTTTGGCAACAATTTTTTTTTTCAGTTGCCAAAACCGGAACTGTGCCAAAACTGGAACCTTGTTTTTAAAGTTTAGATTTTCAATTTACGATTTCCAAAATGTTTCAAGGATTTTTAATCATAAAGGGCGAACACGAAATTATTGCGACGCATTCAACAGGGCAAAACTTTTTTACCATTGGGTAAAAATCAACCAAATTTTGCACACTTTCTCATTGATGTGTATTGTTTACATGCTGTCAAACTCGAAGTCGTGTTTTTCGATTCAACGAAAATGGAGGTGAACCAACGCGAGTCGAGAGAACAAATTCTTTCCAAACACCTGGAATTTCCTGACCTGTCGCACCGGCAGTTGGGAAAAATGTTGAACATTCACCATTCAACCGTCTCCAGAGTGTTGAAGCGGTTCCAGGAGCGGTTGACGTTGGACCACGGCAAAGGAGCTGGAAGAAAACCGGGACCGGAGAACAAAAAGACGGAGGGAAAGGTGAAACGGATGATTTAAGCAAATCCCAACGTCTCAAGCCGTGATTTGGCTAAAAAGATCGGCATGTCGCAGAGCTACGTCCAGAATGCAAAGAAGAGAGCTGGACTACATACATACAAGGTACAGAACTTCCCAAACCGCGATGAGTGGCAACAATCGACGGCTAAAACTCGGGCACGGAAGCTCTACAAGAGAATGCTGACAAAATATGGCTGCTGTGTGATGGACGACGAAACGTATATAACAACCGATTTTAAGCAAATTCCGGGGTTGGAGTTTTTCACCGGCAAGAGCAAGTTCTATGTGGACGACAAATTTAAGAAGAAGAAAATGTCGAAGTTCGCCTCCAAATATCTCATTTGGCAGGACATCTGCTCTTGCGGACTGGGGAGTGAGCCTTTCGTGACAAAGGGCACAGGGAATGACGAATTTCGGTAGCTGTTCATGTATGTGCATCACACAACCAAACACTTTTCCAGAATGTGTCAACCTCGGCTCTATTCGTATATAGGATAATTCGATCGATTTCTATAATAGTATTAGAATCGGGTCAAATCAACTGGCGGATTTCTGCCCGAGTTCAGGCTGGAATCTACCCAAATATTGGCAGAAACCAGCCGGAACTACGGATTTGTTTGCTAGGTGTTTTGGATAGTGAAACAAAGATTTTCGGTAGTTCACGGATCCGGACCAATTCCCAAATCCGGACCACCGGGATCCGTATCCGCTTGCCAGTTCCGGACCTGAACCAGGCCCAGACTTGGTGCTTAGATCCAGACAAATGTCTGGATCCAGACCCTCGGTTCGGACACGTGGATCCAAATCGTAGGTCTTGCTTCCCGTACATGACGAGAAGGACTGTTCATATTTTGTGCAGTCGCTACCTCGCTGTTGATGTCCGTGATAGAAAAGAAATTTCAATTTAATACCGATCGAAATCCGCCACCCATATTCCGAGTCGGTGCTGTGCTTTGAAGCTAGCCGAGTGTGAGCCGATCTTCAAATACGGAATGTGTCGTGTAGAGAAAATTGAAACTCGTTTTTATCCACATTGTGTTCGCTTCGCTTGATGGGCAATACAATGACAAGCGAAGTGCTACACACTTCCAGACAAGCCGACGCGTTAATATTTATTGTATGAGAATTGATGAAACATACACTTACGACGCAGAGAAGATTTGAATGTGTTGGTATTGCCGTTTAAGGATTTTTTTGTTGGGACCGTTTTAGTATCTTGCTATTAAAGCATTCTATTCTTATTGCCGTACGTAGGTATTACAGCCGAGTGTTGGGTGTATGGATCCTTTTTCAGTTTGTTTCAGTTTTTCTCTCTGCTTTTTAAGATATTTTTCCCATATTTGTCAATTATTTCAATTTGGATAGTTGTGGTATTTATGCAACTTCTAATTCGATCTAACTTCGTTAGTTTTGCCACTTTTGCAATTTGTGTTAACTTTTGTTGGTTTTTTTAAATGCTATTCTTGCTATTACACATTATTTCGATATTTCTGATAGCTTGTTATTTTTGCTATTTTGCTATTGTTTTCTCAAGATTTATTGTACTAATTTCACTGTTATTAGAATTTTAACTATTTATCATATTTTTTATAATTTTTACTTTTTTTACTATTAGTATTTTTAGTATCTTTATTTTTTTTTACAATTTTCAGTATGTTGATAAGGATACTCTTTTTCTTATTTTTGATTTTTTATGATTCTTTGTTTTTTATACTTTATTATTTGACCTTCCCAAGCAAGCAGTAAGCATTATAACGCAGCCTTATATCTGCTTTAGATCGGCATATATGGCACACTGTAGGAGCTGTTAAGCATTACATGCTATTTTAATGCCGATATAATACCAAAAGTAGGCCAAATCATAGACAATTACCGTGTACAGCTTAACAGTCCGTATTCGGCATTACTATGGCTATTATAGCACACCAATATAGAACTGTTAAAATTGAAAGTCTATTATCCGTGCTCTCTTCGCAAGTTATATGTTCCTATTTCTTGTTATATTTGCTATTTTGGTTAATATTTCAGACCACTTGTACATTTTATATTTTTATTTTTGGGTTTGTCTATTTTTATCATATTCAAAATTTGTGATAATTTCGCCATTTTGATATTTTCACTAGGACACTAACTATGTTTGTTTTTGTGCTTTGTTGTATGTGCTTTTTGTATTTTTCGCCGAACAAATTTTTTTTTAATTTCTGCTCTTTCTGCATTTTTAGCTATCGGCTATTTTGATGAAAATACTATTTATTGTGGATTTTATGTACTTTCACTTATTTTGGCTGTTTTATATATTCTACTATTTTAGTAATTTTGTTTATTTTAGTTTTCACCACTTTTTCAATTTACGTTACGACTGTCGTTGCCATTATTATCAATGTTTTATCTACTTCTTGGCGTTTTACGACTCATTTTTTTTTTGGTTCTTTGCTCCCGACAATTCTACACACAAACTCATGATCTGCAACTATAGCCGAGGGTGGTAATTATTTTATCACTACAGATGATTCTCATTTATTGATAGATTTCCAACCCATTACTGAACGATTTACACAATAACGATCATAAAAGGTTAGAATTAAAACCTGTGGCTCTCTGCGTTGAGTATTTTCGGAGTGGGGCTCACAAACAAATGACGGATATCGATGTCTGAGTTCATCTTAAAATCAATGATTATGCTCCGGTTGAGAAAAATGCTCTATATCGAATTCTAAATACTTTCGGAATTAGGTTGAAGAGGAGATTATGTAAATCTCCCCCATTTTCAAATACAAGATGGCAGGAAAAGTGAGCAAAGTTTTCCATAACCCAATTAATATAGATATTTTTGTAAAGGATAGGACAAGTAGATTATGAAAATCAGCGCATGATACTAATTTCAAATCCAAGACTGGGGCTTCCAGTTAAGAAAAACTTCACAGTCCCATCAATATGGATGGCATCGTAATAGGGATGGCGACTACATGACGCAAATCGATGTCTGACGCCATTTCAAAATCAAAGATGGCAACTTTCGATTAATCAAAATTCTCTGTAACCCTAATAATATGGGTTCACGAGAAATGGTGGATAGGGGAAGATGGGGTAAAATGCACCGCTTGCTTATATCGAAAATTGCTGAACATTTCCAGAAAATGGTAACATCATCCGGAAGTCCGCCATAGTGAACATACACTGTCATAGTTTGATAACCGTATATTAAAAGCAGTCCCAGAAATAAACAAAAAAGCCCTCTTCTTTTATCCAGCTGATATTCTAATCGAAAACAGAAAGAGTGGTTCTGAAAACCTAATAATTGCACAACCTAAGACGATTTAATGGTACACTTTTGTGAAGTCCCGACAGAAAACAAAACTGCTTGTTCGTTCACCGAGCATTCCGCCTCGTTGTTAGCGTGCATTTAACTCCCGTAAATTTGAAATTTTTCGTGTTTTTGAAAAATTTGCAAAGTGTTTTGATTACAAAAATACAAAAAAATACTCTAAAACACAATCAAGATGGAGGCTTCCGGTTGACAGAAATTACCTATAAACACATAAATATAGGTATATTTGGAATGAGCTTGACGAGTAGGTTATATAAATCGATATGTATAATGACATTTTAGAATGCAGGATGGCAGCTTACCTATTAAGAAAAATCTTTATAGCCCTACCTACATCGGATTTATTCTGAATGGAGATGACGAGTAGATGACGCAAATCTATTTCTTAAGCCATTTCTAAATCTACACCATGGCCGTTATAATATCGGTTAAGCGAAAGTCTCAATAATCCTAACAAATAAGGGTATTTTTGGAATAATGTTGACAAGTAGATAAAGGAAATCAATGAAGAACGATATAATAGAACTCAAGATGGTGGCTTTCGCGTAAAGAAAATGCTACATACCCTCAAAATGAGTAAATGACGAAAATCGATGTCTAATGTCATTTTAAAAACCCAAGATGGCGCCTTCCGATTATACTCCAGTTAATATGGGTACTTGTATGTCTAGTGTAATTTTAAACTCCAAGATGGCAAGTTTCGGTTGAGGGAAAATCATGAAACCCATTCCAGACGATCTTTTTACGGAATGGGGTTTGCAAGTAGATGACGGAAATTGATGTGTGGCGCCACATTCAAACACTTGATGGCGGCTTTCGGTTAAGGCAAAAAGTCTATAACCCTATCAATGTAGATATTTTTTCAAACGCAATTGACGAGTAGGTTAAATACGAAAATCGATGTAGGACGCCATTTGAACAAAATTGAGATTTATCCTTTTTGATCGGATTTCTGTATGCCGCAGACTCGGGTGATTCGCATTTGATAAAAATGCCAAAACATTCCGATTCCTGCCGCAGAAAACCATTCACATCATGCTAATTTTATTGCATGAGAACAAACAAAAAACTTTCCAATATGTCGTCAAATAATTTATAAATTTTCAAATGCACCAACTACCAAAAATCGTACAATGTTCTGCTTCAATGTTGAATACGTCAAAATTACATGACTGAAACATTCGAATAGCAAAATGAGCAACTAAATAACCAATTTAACTAAATAACCAACCACGCGATATCTCTTCTCCGGAGCGACCTTCACCCCGCAACAACTCGCAAAAGTTCATTGTCCAATTCTGGCCACCCACCATCCATCAGTTAATTCAAACCTATTTTGAGCCGGCGGAACGATGTTTGCCCCAAACACGCATATATTATGTCGGCACGGAACGGGTCGCCAGGTTTCGCTCTTTACCACACCCAATAGTCACATGGGTCCTGGTCGTATTTAATTGACGTAATTAGCCAGCTATTACAATGGAGGGGTAGAATTCGTTCCGCTTAACACCGGGCAAGTAAGTATTCACCCGGCGGTGGCACGCCTTCCCTTATCGGTCCCAATTTGGTGCCTGATGAGTTTTAGAATCGTAAAGTGATACCTGCTGAACTGGACTGAACGCGGTAAACTGGGAATGTCTGGAAAGATAATGGTTGTGCCGGAGGTGTTATTACCCGGGACAAGCTGTGTCACAGAAATACACATAAATAAGGATATTTTTAACGGTACACATTCAGTAGGAAATAGTCAACAGCTATAGTAATACAAATCGAACAGAGGTATGATAAGAAATTTTAAATCGAAATTGATCAGTTTTCTCTGGGTCTTTAGGTTATGTCTAGTGAACAGGGTCAGATTTTT
Organism: Topomyia yanbarensis; assembly: GCF_030247195.1. Classification (NCBI taxonomy): domain Eukaryota; kingdom Metazoa; phylum Arthropoda; class Insecta; order Diptera; family Culicidae; genus Topomyia; species Topomyia yanbarensis. The sequence goes on from NC_080670.1 coordinate 39,572,979, forward strand.
CTGTGAACAATAACAGATTTTTCTGTAAAATCACAGATTGTTTAACTTTTTTGGAAACATGTTTCTCCACGCAGGTAACATGATTTTTGATTTTTTTTTTAATTTCGCAGATTTTTTAAATATATTTAAATATTTACAAAAATTTTTGTTTAGTCTTTTTTCTATTTTAATCGTTATAAATGATGAAAAAATGTTTGATCAGAACTCAGATTTCAGCATAACAGCGTGTAAATTAAGTTTTGTATGGGATTGTGAGTACGACATAGCTCAAAATAACACAAAAGTCTTGCAATTACAGTGATTCAAAGCTTCAAACTTAATAACCTAACGAATTCCCAATAAAATACATGTCCAATCCGACTTGATACAAATGTTGTGTTCAAATTTCAAATTGAACGTTTTTAAGAAGCTACTAGGTGGTTCAGTCTCAAAGTAAGAATGAAGTGAATGGTACTCTTGGGTGTCATTAAACGATAAGATAAGATTGATATTTTTGGCAAACTACAACGTATTGCAAGCTACACGTATTGTTTCATACACAGAAACCTACACGGCTCTCCAACATATCACGTGAGGAAATCTCGATTCGTTCAGGGAAAAATCAGCGCAAGTAGTCGAGCTTCACTACATGTCTCGGCCCACCATAATCATCAATAATGACGCTTTGACATTTGCACAGTTTATGTCACTTCACTCATTGCACTGCACTATGCACTCAGGAAGCTGTGGCGCGACAGCAAACAACGCAACCAATCGCACTAATTAGCGCAGAACGGCTCTATTGCATCAGGTTTATGATCGAAAACCGCAAACCACAGCGACATAATTCATTGATTAACTCGCTTTTCACGGCTTCCTCATTCTTGCACCGGCAAACATTTCACACTGCGGGCTCAGCTACCGGTGTTTGTAAACATTCGCGGATCTGTCGTAACTAGGTGCCTCTAGCTAGGGTTCACCGAATTGACACTCGTGCTATTTCTTCCACTGTATACATAGTTCTTTAGGCTGTCCCGATAAAACTATCGATCTACACTCTCAACGATTGTTATCCCTATCGGTTGATACATTTCACGACTTCCGGATCGCTTCTACCCGATGACCGACTTACCGCAAAACTACGAATCGATTAATCTCGAAGGTCAACCACGGACGCGCATTCTTACCCTGCGAGTCCCACTCCGGTACTGCGAGAGCGCCAAGTTCTTGGCTGAAGCCTTAGCAAAAATGACTGATTGTCCATTCGAGCGCTTTCATCGCGTCATCGTTCAGTCAGGCCAACTTCACAACAAAGTGCGCGCGGCAAATGATATTATACTTAGTTAGATAGCAGGTACTTGGGCCCAATCTAGCGCTGCCGTTTGCCGTTCGTCCTCGCACTCTCGTGATACCATCGTGCTAGCGGCGGCATCGGCGGCGCTCTATCGCCAAAACTCACGTCGTCCGCGGACACGCTCAGCTGACCCGCGCTACCGTACCGTTCGTCCGCTCGGGCAGGGGAGCTGTGCGTCATTGCATCAGTGTGGAGTTTCGAGGGGGCTCTCGATGGTTTGTTTAAAAAAGATTGAAAAATGAATGAACCTCACTTTTTGGATAGTTCAAAGGCTTTGGGTGTGAATCGCACTGCAGTTCTAACATTTTGTAAACAGCCCTGCTGAGCTGTCATTTTGTATGATTCGCGTCACCCGCAAAGGGCTTCTGATCAAAACCTTCGATCTCTTCCAGCACTGACCACTATATCAAATTAACACAAGAATTTTAAAAGTCAAGTAGATTTCCCCTAATTTTTCCAACTAGAATAAACCATAAGAAAATTTGTCGGTTCTAGAAGTTTTTTGCCATATTCTCTTAACAACAAGAAAACATCATCGTCACACCGCAACGCAAAACAACCCCTATTGACAGATAATCACAAAGAAATGCTTTCGCTTTCGTCTATTATCGGGATATGTATACTCAGCAACTAACGGTTCATCCGGCGTCATCCCTCAAAGTGTATTTTGAAAGTTGGATTTAATGCCATAATCTTATGTTACTCGAGAAATAAACCATGAGAGTCTCTTAGTTAGATATGTTTGCATAAGTGCTCTAAATAGGATCTCACACCGCTAAGCAAAAATTTGACGTGCTGCCTACATCACAATCCACGGACCCCCAGAACCATTGTTTCCAATGAAAACAGCACCGCCCGACCCAAAGCGATGGCAATTTTGATTCCACTTGGCCGTGCATTCACTAGGAGGCTATTGTTGCAAATAAAAAAAAATGTTATATCGAATTATAAACGATTGCGCCAATTATGGCTAATACGAAGCAACATCAGCCACCTAACAATCAACGCCGGCAAGCAAAGTGACATTCAACGCGTGACGAATATGTGTGCCTCCTTCATATTTGTACATTTTGATAACGAAAAATAGTACGAAGCAAACAACAACACTAGCGAAAACACATGTTTAAACCGCCCGGCTTCCGAGTGAAACAGCTGCTCGAAGTTTTTTATTCAAAATTGACTTACATTGTTGTTTCGGAAAGTGGAAGAGAGCGGAGGCAGTGTGCGTGATACATTCATGCAGAAGACCATTGCGTTTCGGATAGGGTTGCCCACTTTGGCTTGATCCGTTTAAAACAGATGTTGCTTTTCGATTAATAAATATTTGTTTTTTCTTCTTTTTGTTAATTATATGTATAAACGATTTTCAGATATTAATCGTAATTATCTATTGCCGAAAATTAACAAAATTAACATCTAATAACGTTCCGCATAAATGGGACATGACATACACCACGTAGCATTTTTGGGGATTTTCGAAACCCCCTCCCAATCACCGTACCGTCGTAGCATTTCGATCACAGTGCACGGCAGGTAAGGGATCATTCATAAATAACGTAACGCGAAAATTGCCCAAAAATTACTCCCCCTCCCCCCATGTAACAAATTATCAGAATTTTCTTTATCCCCCCTCCCCTATTACGTAACAAATTCTTCGAAAATATTTTTTTTTTGTTCAGTAAAAACATGTTACGTAAAGATCTAGCCTACTTCCCCTACCCCATATGTCACAATATGTCACAACTTCTTGCACGCCTCCCCCTCTAAACGCGTTACGTAATTTATGAATGGTCCCTAATGAAAAAAGAAAACTCTTTTATTTACTTTACATCTGTGATTTGTGAGTAACGGTTTGTCCGGATTTTCCATTCAAAGTGAATTTTGACAGTTGGCTTATACGCCGTAACCATATGTTTGTCAAGGAATCAGCCTTTTTAGGGTAAAAACATTCTGTCGATAGGCACAGGAAAACAAGCAAGAGCGAGGACGACTTACAGGTGCTTTTCCGATTCAGCGTCGTGGGACGGTGGCAGGTGAGTCCAATTATATTCTTCTCCTTTCAGGTGTGTATGAACTTCGGACTAACGATGATGACCGGCGCAGCCACTGAGGTACGCGTTTATTGCTTAATTTTTAACTAAATGCTATTATTTCACTATTATTATTATTATAATTCAACTAATTTTAATTGTTTAATTTATCGTTGTGAATCCGTGCCCTCGCTGTATACTATACTCGCTGAGATGTTGTTGCCGGTTTGACGTTTTCCGAACAGCTGATGATCAAGAGGCGCGACCACGGACGGCGCCCCTTTTTATATGCTTTCACCGGGAGCCAGTTGCAGATGATGGCTACCACGGTTTTGGGCATCGATGAAACTCGATGAACGATGGAGCCATTGCGCATGCGCCGCTGATATATAGGTAGCGCGCTTTTACAAATTTTCGTTGTGCACGAGCACATTCTGTTACAAACTTGCACAGCATACTCTAAAATACTTCGCACCAATGTGCAACATAGAGATTTTAGTGCGTAGAAATTGTCAAAGCCAGCGGTATTTCTCTTCAGGAAACCATGTGTTGCGAATGCCTTCGCCGTTGTTGCGGTGATGTGATCCGAGAAGCTAAGCTTTCTATCAAGTCACAAACGAAATCCACTCATTACACATTATGGGATAGAGTGGACGATCCTTGTCATCTTACATTTGTTAAATTTACTGAAATACCATTCAACACAGGCCCGTAGCCAGGATTTTGTTTCGGGAGGGGCTTAAAAATTATTGCATAAATGTATTAATTCTGATGACTTGAAACAATCACTGGAAACTGAACGTAATTATGAAAAGTTCTTAGTGAAAACAATTCCAAAAATAAGACAATAGACACTAAAAACTCTAATAATATGTTGCCTGTTACAAGAAAGGCTATAGTGCATCGACGAATTAAATTTGATTATTTTTGATTTACAAGTTAGAAATTTCTCTAGTTACAAAAATGAATAGTCAAGAGCTCAAAGTATTAAGGGCTGCTTGAAAATGCTACGCTGCTTGAAAATGCTACACATTCGATACACCTTTACAATTTGTAGAAGACGCTAAATTGGAATGAGTAGAAAAATATCCAAAAACCCGTCTCATGAAACTTTACACGCATTTGCTAATCAGAAGAACGAAACCAACGTCAAGGTTGTCCCCATGAATAGGAATATATCAGTGTGAAATCAAAGTTTACCGTTGCAAAGAATGTCCGAACAAAGTGAATGTCGAAATTTGCTTCAAATATTCTGATAAGGCAGGCGATTTGTAGATGCAGAAAATAGGTTCAACTCCTATTTTCATGATCAGGTTTCTTTCTTCTATTACTAGCTCTTTGACTTCATCCGAAGTTTGCGTTAACTCGACTTTATGAAATTTTCAATTTAAATGATACTGATCATGTCGTAATCAAAACAATCCTGAAAAAAACACATGTTTTTTTCATTTGACTCTCATAGGTAATGGGTTAAAGACTATCTTCGACAACATTATCAGGCAACTCAGAATAACTATCTTTTTATCTATTTAAGTTGATTCTTTTTAGGTACTTTTTATATCATTGTACTTTTGAATTAAAAATATCGTAGACTGATTTTCCTAGATCCCTAAAACTATAGTAAAAGTCAAAATGTAAAGTGAGTGCAAAAACTACTGATTTCACTACAAAGCAAGAATGCCTTAGCTCTATTGACTTTTGACAATCTTGCAAAACCGTTATAACTTGAGAAGATTACCTAGATTAAGTAAATATTATATTTGAACATTTTGGTTTTATTTATTTATTTGAAGGTTTTATTTCGGAATTCGTGGGGTTTTGGACAATGTCAAATATATATTTCAATGATTTAATCTACTAATGGAAACTACCCAGAATTTAATCTGCTGAGCGAAACTGCTCAGAATCTATTCACAAATCGAAAGAAAATTACTTAGCACTGATTATTCAATGCTTCTAATTTACATAAAATTTGGTAAATATAACATTGATGACACCAATATAACTAGAGACTATAAACATAGATAATAATTTCAGCATCACTTGCTTCCGACACATGGAAGAGAACACATCGCACTTGCACCTAATTTGCCGAGGCTTTCTTTTAGAGTTGTCTGTTTTAAATTACAGCAAATTATCCGTTTCCTGTAAAACTGTGTGTGTGTGTGTGTGTGTTAACTTTCCTATCTCCCACTAGCTGGTAGTGATTTACAGAAAAAAGATGTTTGCATGTCTTTAAACATTCATGCAAATAACTTGGTTCACGGATTTAGGAAGGTGTTAGCTCAATTGACTTTCCGATGACCCATTTCGTGTACAGTGCCAGACATGTTCCGAGGTCATCGTTCCATCAACTAGCCCCGCCTTACTGTAATGTTTGTATCAATTGGATTATAACATTACAGTAAAACTTTCGATTCCATTTAAGCAGGAAATCGACGCGTATTTAGTATATTGGTTCAATTTGTATATATATATATATAACATAACACATGTGTACTAGAAAACTTACCATTTTTGCAGTTTTCTACCTTCATTCCTACCTCCCCTTTATGTCTCCTTTGACTCTCATCCATATTTCTTGAATTCCTGCTTATTTAAGAAAGAAAAGGGGAAATAATAAAAAAGAACCGATAGACTCCGTGTTTTCCTCAGCGCTTCCGTTTCTTTTAGTCTGGTGTCACTGCCTGTTGGACTTGTGTAAGTTGTTTCATTGGAGATCTCCAAGGAGCTGTAATTGGAGGAAGATCTGACTTCTACCCAGTTTTTCACATTAATAGATTATATGTGTGCACTACAAAACAATCCCGTGTATAATGCAACCATTTTTTAAACATTTATATGTACATATACACACATATACACATACACATATATACATACATAAATACACACATGCACACATAAAAAATATACACATGCATTCATACACACATACATATACAAATACCTACATACATATACGCATTGTCCATACATGTATACATACATACCCACATATACACAATTACATACATATACTCGAGTTGAAGGAGGACCCCACGATTAACAGCTCAACTATACAAGAGATTATTATCACATCACTGGGTGAAAGGGCAGAAGTTAAAGCCTTGAGCCCGTAGACAGTGATTATGTGTATAGACCAGAATGATATCAGGACTGTGAACGAGCTAAAAGGTGCACTGAAGCTGCATTTTAACCTTGTCGAGTTGCACATCTTTCCGAGCAAGTGAAGTCAAGTGAATTTCCACTCCACTCCACCGTCGATGTGGAAAACAGGCTGGGGACCATTCATAAATTACGTAAATTATCCGTTTCCTGTAAAACTTTTGCAAAACTCTTTGCCAATTCATTAAACAAATATGAACACTAATCTGTTTAGTAATAGGTTTGTTTGTGAATAAAAATAATTAGCTCTTGATTTTTTCAATCATCATCAAGATTGGAAGAGATGTATGATTTCTTGAAGAAAGTTGTAATGTTTGTCTGATTACATGTTTGTTTTATCACTATTTGGGAAAAAGTTTCAATTAAAGTTGTTGCACCTAACGCAACGAAGACGAAATGAGAAGATCAGAGCGCAATTCGGAAAGAACTCTTGTTGAGTGTATAGTAAAGATAGAAGAGTGATCTTGAGTCGATTTAGATTGGTTGATTTTTTCCTCTCTTTGCTCTCTTATTTAAGATTATCTCTCTCGTTTTATTCCATGACGAGCAAAAACGGAACGAAAGACTGTCACATACTTAAGACATGAAATCGAAACTGTTATCCCAACTTATTGACTTATAGATTCAATCAGTCCCAACATTTTAGTCCCTCTTCGTGATTGCCTATTATTTTACCACTTTTTGCCCGGTCCACTTTTAAAAGAATTTTTTTTGCACGTTTGTCGAAGATATCACGGATTTACGGATTAACAGTGTATTAGTACGGAACGAATTACTCGTAACAATGAAATGAAGCGTTAATAAAAATGGTATTGCGTTAAAATGACGCGAAATGAAAATTCTATTCTCGGCTCAATCGTTCTCAGATAAATTGAAATACTTTTTGTGTAGCGCAGAGTAGTGTACAGAGAACAGAGTGTACAGTGTGCACTGACCTAATACAGAAATTCAAAATTGTGTGCAATTCAAAAACTTATCATTTAAAAATAACAAACTGGGTCGTGGGTCTTTTATATATTTCCTTATGTAAACAATAAAAATAATATAACGAGTTTATGTGGTTGTCCTACAGATCTCGCGCAAGCGCTTAGCCATTGCACGTGGAAACCTGTTTACGAGGCGAGGAAATATTTTTTTCCTCACCAACTATGTCTTGGGGGGGAGTAGTTCATTTCTATCTCGCTATTGTACATTTCCGTGTCATCATCGTAGTTGCTGCCTTTATGTTCGCAAATATCTTCCTTGCTTTTCGCCCTCAATAATTGCCCTATCAAATAGATTCCATTTCTCCCAAATGTGACATTAATCTGCGAGTAAGCGGTATCCGATCTTGTAGCGGAACATTCATTTTCTCATAGTCCATATACAGAAGGATCTTAATTATAGCATTGTCACACACAACCTTGTGCTTTAAGTTGTGCGAAATGAATGGTTTCGTCTGCACTAATTTGTTGAGCGCTAAATGCCTGCCATGATAGAACTGGATAGAGCCGGTTTCCGAAAGTCTAATCTCTATTTACACCTTCAGGATGCGAATGATCAATAATTTTATAATCACCGCATTTGGCTGGAGCACCAATTCTTGCTTCTGCTAATCACTAATCTCGACAGATTATTACAGCTACAATTAAAGTAACAGTCTCTTGTATTCTTCAGACAAGGCACACAATATAAAAGTTACTTTTTTGTTGTTCGCTTCGCACTGGCTCGAGCAAAAGCATAAAGCACACTGAATTTCGTGACCATTGCCTTCGGTGGTTAGAAATAGCCTTCTTTGACTTTTTCTCAATAATTTGTTCAAACCAAATAAGCAACAAGTTTTGTTAAAAGTCACCGGTTTTTTAAATTTATTTTTGAAAAATTTCGGGGGGGGCTTTAGCCCCCTAGCCCCCCCTCTGGCTACGTGCCTGAATTCAACAGGCTCCATTGTTCAACATTAAGTACGTCATCTTGAAGTGCAGCAAAGTCAAGTCCGGAAGCAATGGAACGAAAAATCGTCGGCGAAGCGTAGTTTTCCAGATTTGATACGAGTGTAAAATTGAAATGAAAATTAACAGGCCTAGGTGACTTCTTTGAGGAACTCCAGTTGCCATATCAAGCAGGTTAGAGCGTGTTGGACCAATTCCAACGAAAGCTCTCCGATTAAACAGATAAGATTGCAACCATCCAGGTAACCACGGAGGGAACCCTAGCCTTTGCAGTTTAAGAAGAGCAATATTGAGAAGTACTTCATCAAATGCTTTAGAGAAGTCAAAATATATTGCATCGGTTTGTTGACGCTTCTCAACAGAGTGGACTAAAATGATAGTGTAAGTCATCAAACTTGAAGTGGTAGAATATTGCTTCACAAATTCGTGCTGACATTCGTCGATGATGTGAGAAGTAGCAGCGTACATCTCATTGTAAACAAATTTTTCAAGAAATTTAGCAAAACCGTTCAAACGTGAGATTTCTCTGTAATTTTTAACATTATGAATATCTCCAGCCTTGAAAATAGGAATTATAGCTGCTTCTTTCCATGCACTGCGGAAGACGATTTCGGTGATTGAGCGGTTAAAAATAATGTTAACCGGCAATGACAACGATCGTGCGCATCCGATTATAAATATCGGAGGCCTGGTCCTTTCAATGGGTCGACACTGGATAAAGCTTTCAACACGTCTGCTTCACTCATATTCAAGCAAGGGAGACTCATGTGATGGAGAAAGTGTTCTGCTAAAAGGGCTACGGATTCGGCTGTGGATTACGCGCTTACATCCCCCAGATAAACATTTACGCGAATACCACCAGCTCGTTTTCTGCTGTTGACAAACTTCCAAAACGTCGAGGGTTTGTTCCGTAGGTTGCTTTGGACATAACTTATATACTCGCCAAATGCACTATTGAAGTTCGGTTTGACGAAGAACAGCTTTGTTTTCTTCGGTCTTATGACGGAAGTATCGCTTGCGATGTTTTCAGAGAATGTTGCGTAGACGACGAAGCTCGGAATTCCATCACAGATACTTGTAGTCCGTCTTTCTGTTAGCACGTTTCTTAGGAACTATGCGACGGGTTATTTCGTCAAAGTTCCGTAGAACACCGCGACAGCATAATCCAGATCGTTCGCACTTAACAGATCAAACCAGTCAACAGCATCGAAGGCCACGAATACTACATCAAAATTCCAGCGATTGCAGTCAAAATTGAGGCTGTCGACGGATTCGCAAAAGCGTCTTCGGTTTCAACTTGCATATTAAACCTCAGCATGAAGGTTTTATGGTGAGCGTCTACTTTGAGTTTAGAGGTCGGAGGCTCGAGAAGTTCGACTAAATCGGCGTAGTTCACGAATGCCAGATCGAGCGTCTGTTCATTTGCGTTAGTGAGAGAGTTAATTTGACATGGTCCTTCAGCTACTTTTTTTTTTTTTTTTTTTTTTTTATTTCGATTATAGAGGTTTTAACCTTAAGGTCATTCGCCTCTTCGGGTTAGAAAAGTCTCTTATGAAAAATTTCTAACCCTATGTGCGGGGTCGGGACTCGAACCCAGGTGCGCTGCGTACAAGGCAATCGATTTACCAACTACGCTACACCCACCCCTCCCTTCAGCTACTATTGTTTCCGTGACAGCTATCTCTTGTTCGGTTGTGGCATTTCCAGGCAGGCAGCATTTGAGATTATCGTCGAATATCCATCCGGGAAGGGGGAAGGTTGTAATCACCTACAATGAGTACACAGAACTAACTCTGAACTAATGGCTTTATTCGGAATTCATTGAACTCCAGAGGAGTGGTCTTTATAGGTCTTGACTGCTGTTCTGCCGCAGATTTATACAACAAATATACAGAGAGCAAGTTGGTAGTGGAATGAGCACAATAAATTGTTCTAAATATTCAAAACCAGCCATTTTTATTACAGTGCCGGTGAGATTAGTTGTAGCGCGATAAGAACGCCGCCCGAACAGACACCTTCCAACTTAAACATGGAATTGGCGACCGACTTAGAATTAGAGTTGAGTTTTGATTCAGCTATCGGTATTACCACATATAACAGACGTTTAGGCTCGATTTGAATCGTGTGTAAATACCCGCTACTGAGATTCCGAATTAATCAGACGTCTGAAACACGTTTGGAAAACGTTTGTAAATGGCACAGTGATCAATACAATGCAGTTAGAGTGCAGCTGTCAAACACGTATAGCAAACAGTTGCGCAGATGGCAATAGTGAAACACGGATTTCCAACGTTTATCAATTTGAAAGTTTACACATGTTTTTGAAGAAATTTTGTTTTAGCCTAAACGTCTGTTATCTGTGGTATTACAGACTATGTATTGGATTTGATTTCCATGTACCCAAAACGAATCAACGGGAGCAAAAATGCAACTGTTTTTTTTCACTCTCAACCTGTGAGCGAAAAGCTCTCAAATGATTCGTTAGTGTTTAACCAACCTCATACTTGTGCAATGCAATATCAAATCTCATAGCTACAAGTTGTTGGCAAAACAGTGCAGAGATAATTTGAATAAGACGTACCAAAGTATCTCTCTATCTTTCTGCTCTCCAACTTGTGATCGCTGCTGCAATTATGAGAAATTTACATAGCTCATCCGAACAACTAGTAATCTTTTTCTTTTAGTAGTCATGTGTTGCTGTGACCTAGTAAATAGGCGTATTAACGAGTGTTTGATGGTTCTAGTGTCGATGCTAACCATTAGAGTTTCTTTTTAGTAAAATTTAGTTCTTTCCACATACATACTAACAGGAAATCAATAGTAGTGGGAAAATGTTGCAAAGCAAAATGCGTCAATAACGATACCGGAAGGCCGGCGGCGGGGAGGCAAACGATAACATCACACGCATCATGAGTGTGAAGCTAATATATGCCAATTTACAACTCAATTAGCGTGTGTCGTGTGGGCAGTGAGTCTCATTCTGGGGTCCGCAAACCCCTAGGGAGCTGTGAAGTCATTACTAGGGGTCCGCGAAGAAAAATATATTTTTCGAGTGGATATTGAAACTTCAAGTCTTGTTTCTTAACAGACTGCAATATTTTGATTTTATATAAAAAATCGATGTTTTACCGTGGCGGTCCGCAACAACACAGGGTGAGTTCTAAAGGATCCATGAAACGAGAAAGACTGAGAACCGTTAGCGCATAGATGTTTGCCGCCTCTAGTCAAGGAATCTGATGTCCATGGGCGGCATTCCGTATCTCGATTCGATCAAAATTTTATCGAATCGGTCTTGTTTCGCATTATAGATTTCGATTCGAGCTAGAATGTTATATTCGTTCGAATTCGCTCGAAGAGGTACTCGATTATCGAAAAGTGTTGGCATTGTGGAACCAAAACTATCGAACTCGAGAACGGCTCGAGTTGAATGTAATTACTCGATAGTATTATTACTGTCGTTCGATAATGTACTTATTTCATGTCACTCCTTAAATAGTCGATTTTGGATAACAATTAGGACACTTATAGGACAAAAAGACCAAAAGGGGTGATTTCTTAGGTACTTTGCGTTACAAATCCCTGGGGATTGTACTAACGTAAGAACTACACTCATGAAAACGCGACGCGAGACAAAACACAATATTTATTATTCTCACAAATGAAAAAAAGGTTTTTTGTCAACCGGTTTCGGGCTAGGTGTTGCGCATCGACAGGACGATGTTTGCGACAAATGGAAAAATTGTGTCTGGTTATTAGAGACAAAAGTGGGGTCACCATACCCATTTGAAACCATTGCTTAGAGCAGCGTCTACCGACTTTTTCCAACGCATTGGCCCAAAAGATAGGGTGATTGGCATAGATACAGTTTAGACCTATTCTAAAAAACCCCTGATTTTATCTGTCACTCGATTTGGCTACTTTTCATCCAGGTTTTGTCAGTCTCACATGAAAATCCGTTTGATAGGCTCTAGCAGACGAACCAAATCAAATTCGAGTTAGTCCTACCTTGACCATATTTTTCTTATCATAAAGGATTCGGCAAGTATAACCAACTTCACACCGTTCGCGCAACTGTCAGGTTGGCTACCCGGTCATTTTACTGCAGTAGATTGATTGATGAAAAAAGTTTTTTACCGCACGCGTTATTTCTAGTTACATTCGTATTGAATTTTAAATAGAGTATTGTAATTAAAAACTTTGTAACCAATTAGCAAGATGAATTCTCCCTTTATCATTCATTCTCTCAACAATTGTCTGGATTAACAATATTCTCTGTTTAATCAATCCCAAAATAGAGCCCAAACAAGGTTACACAACCTCAACATAAAGTAAACAAAGGATGAACCAAAGTTAGCAACCCTATCCCACACAACATCACAAGGTCACCGCCATTCGATCAGGTTAGTCACCAGCAGCGAGTTGCGGTCGAAACCAAAAGTTTCTGGAACCCACTGCAAAAACTGACCTTCCGAGTGCTAGACACAAACAATGTTAATAGGTAGTGCAATCACGAAGGCGCAATACGCGAGGTTAATATGAGATGGACGCTATTAATTTGATAACGGCGGCGCAACACTCGGTCACCGCTGGCTGCGGTAGAGGCTGATAGGGAGCAGCAATTGCTCAAAAATGTTCAGACAATAACACATTTGAAACTGAAATAGGACGGATTGTAAACAGGGGTATTTTTGAACACACTGAAACCATGATTTTTATTGTTCAACTCGAAGCAATGGTGGCTTTTTTTTAAAGTAAACAAATATGTATTTTTTTTTTGCTCAAGTCGTGATTCTCATTTGAATAACTGCGTGCGAAAATGGTTGGATGACTTTTCATTATAAAGTACTAGAGGATACAATTACCTACAGCTCAATTTGTCTGGCGGAAAAAGGCGATGATTCATCGCCAACGCCAACGGGGAATGAATCATCATTTTATTGCCAGTATCGAAATGTAAATATTGTAAGGTTGGCCAACAATGGATCACCCTCAGCCAGATTAGCGAAGTTCTACAAATGAGTTTTGAAGCTAACCAAACTGTCGTCCATGGCATTTTCGTTTTTGATAGTGCACGACACGCAGAAAAAAAATTAGTAAAAATAAACAAATTTTGGTTTTAAATAACAATTTGCCCGTTTGATATAGTGACAAACAAGATTCAGGTTTGATTCAATCAATACTGTTGGTTGAAATTACCAACTAATTCATTTGTTGGCTTTTCAGTAGTTTCAACAAATATTTCGTTTGAAACAACAAAATCATGATAAGTTTAACCGAACAAACAAGTTTGAAGAAACAAAAACAAATCGTTTGTATTAACCAAAGGAGAGAACAACTCAAATTTAGTTGAAATTGAACAAAGATTCAGTTGGTTTTTAACAAAGGGATCAGTTAGATCTAACAAATTTTATTTTGATTCAACAATGTTTCTATTTGAAATGCAAACAGAAGTATTTGTTGAACTAAACCAAATACATGCTTTCGAAAAACGTCCATTTCAGTTTGAAACAGTCATTCGCCACGTTTTTGATTCAACTAAACGTTTTGTTGATTCAAAAAGGCCTGATTCTTCTGCGTGTACACCGCTGTAGTCGGTGCTACACTCATTCAAACATGAGTTTAATCAGTCTATTGGGGTTTTCGATTGATTGACACCGGTGTAGTGGAGTGTACTGAAACTGCACCGTTTTTGCACTTTCTAGCAGAAGTGCAGAAAACTGGGTATGTTCCATTGACACTTCTGCTAGAAAGTGCAAAACCGGTGCAATCCACTACACCGGTGTCAATCAATCGAAAATCCCATAGCGTTTTTTTGTACAACACTGATCATTTTTTTGCACTACAAACGAGAACGCGATTAGAAAGGTTCTGAAAACTTCGACGTTTTAACCGTGCTTTCTGACAACCAAGAACCGATTCGGTCATTAAATAAAGTATAAATTTGTTATTTATCACATGCATCATTAGAACCTAACTTTCTAAATGTAACAACCCTCGAATTTTCAAAATTAAAAACGCTCAATCTCCATCTTTTGTTTACCTGTCAGTGTCATTACGAACGAACACAAGAACTGTCATTGGCTTTCGTTCGAGAAGAATTCGAAGGGATTTTCCTCGATTTGAATGCTTTAACAGGTTTCGGGCAGTTTTGAAATAACACTGACAGATAAAGAATTGTTTACATTATCGTAGAACATTAATTGAAAATAGTTCAGAAGCTTTAAGGGTTAGAACTACACATTATTATACTTATAAAGTTAAGCTCTAACGATGTGTACAATAAAAGGGCAATTTGCTTCGTTTGACGACCCAATTGTAAACAAGTATTTTATAGTTATGTGATCGAACACAGAAGTCTGTTATCTGTTTCCTTAGCAAAACATGCCATTTGTCATAACCATGTCCTAATTGGCTAAATTGACTGTAAGTGCTCTCACATAACAATTGCGTTCTTTCATCATTCGCGGCAAACAGGTTAAAAGCAGAACAAATTAAATATTTTGTGACAGCTTTCGGCGACCTTTCCACGTTCACTTACATTTGTTGATTTTGTTTGATGCTGAAGGCTGCTGTTGTTGTTGCAATCTTCTCAGGAAATTTAAACAGAAATTGTGTGAGCCCTCTTGAAAAGAGCCGACCTGGTTCTGTGACACACATTTCACGTTAGTTTTGCTTGAACCACACTGTACAAAACATTTCTTTCTTCTTCGAAAAATGCTGACCTTACGCAGCTGCTTCCAATTTTCATTTGAACCAACATTCGAGTCAATTGGATTAGGTATGGGGATATGAAAAAGAAGGTCGATTGATTGAAAACCTTTGTGATTACCGAACCATTCAAAATATGTAAAAGAGCAAGCTCTGAAACCGCTTGAAAGAACTCCATTACAGCTAATAATGGTCACAAATTATCTCCGCCGCGCCGAACAGTGCCAAGCTCGGGTTGTAGGCACCATCCATTTCAAACAAGAAAAAGCTTCCACAAAAGAAGATAAACATAAACAACACTGGCTTCGAGAAAACGATCTTGTTTTATTTTCAGTCAAATTGAGGTAGGTTCGCGATAGCTTTAAATTCCTCGTGACATATGTTTACGCTAGAGTTGAATGTTTTCACCGCCGAAACAGTTCAAACAAGCACCGGCCGACGCCACCGGTGGTAGGTGGCACATTCGGTGGCACTCTATCTACGTGCTTTCAGGTACAGGTTCATGTTGACGAATTGTAAACGACGCTCCGGCCCTAACCTCATTTCGCAGCGTGTTGACACTGAAACAAATTCCATCAAGTGTTAAAAAAGGCGTTGTTTGTTGTGATTCATGTCATACCATTTTTCGAAAACCGATTTTTTTTTGCGTGATAGTAGCAAAAGCAGAACAAAAATTATTCTCTCCTGGCACAGTAAGTTACATAATAGCAACCTTTTTGCTCCGTTAAAATATAGGTAAACAATAAACCATCACCTGCCTACCTATCGGTATAATCAGACGCACAGGGTTCGGCTTTCCGTCGCATCCGCCTATTACTCATGCAGCTTTTATCGACTTTCTAAAAACCACTATCGTATTTCACAATATTTGCGCATTTTTAATTACACCTCCTCACCACTTTTCGTTAATTTGTGCAACTTTTTCGCCCAACCTATCAATGGCTGTGTTTACCGTTTCACTGGGTTTTTTGTTTCTGTGTGTAAACGGTTCCGAATCGATCGTCGTGAATATCGCAGCTTTATTATCATTTTATGGGATATACATAATAATTTGCCTGGTTTTGGGTGCGCAAATGGTAGACTCGCATTATTTTTCATCCTATTAGATCGCTATTATGAGTTGATTGTACTTTGAATTCAACTTTTGTTTTGTAGTTTATAGAAAATCATTCGACCTTCCGTGCAGTGTCCAGTAAGTGCTGCAAGCAGCATATATTATTTGTACTTAAAAATTAGTATTAGCTTTTGATGATGTATGATTGAATCTACGAATCTAGATGCAAGGCTCTACTATTGTTCAGACGACGCTTTGTATGTATCGAGCTCAAACCCTCACGTGCTAGTTCAGGAAGTGAGCAGCCTACTGCGAAGATGGCAGCGGGAATGCTGCTAAAAATCAACGATAGAAGCATAGCGAAGCCTTAGAATTACATCCCGTAATAAAAAACTTGTTAATTTGGTTCTACCGACTATTTTTAGTGTAAGTAAGACATGGGGATGGGATATTTTATGCCTGTACGTTTCCACTATTATTTTTTTATTTTCTTGGCTTAGGTAAATCGTTCAAAATATCACACATCCTGGCAACATCGCGGAATGTAATGAACGAGTTTGATGGATTGTCCAAAGTTTTACAGATATAAAAATGTGACGCCAAAATCATAAAATACCGGTTGTTCAAGTTCCATAAAAAATAATAAAATAACTGTTAAACACGATTTATTTTCCTCCATCTGTCAGACCATTATGACAGGTGGAGGAAAACAAGTCTTCAATCACTTCTACCTCCATGATAAAGTCACCTTGTATTGTAGTCTTAAATATTCCTATAATAGATATCAATCCCCAAGAGCCATGCCTTTGATTTTTTTTTCAGATGGAATTTCAAGCCGTTAAATATTATTCAAGTTTCTAGCGCGAACTACCTACACGATTCTGTGCAGTGCAAGAGTTTGTGGACGTCAATAGAGCCGAACTTTGCGATAGCATTGATAAGCTGAGATAAGCTAACGGTTTAACCTCCAGCGAGCTCTTTACGCGTGAGTATCGCGTTTGCGTTCCTTCGCGTGACGTTGAGATTGACGGTGTTGTCACTGAATCTTACTGAATCGATCGTTTTACATCGAAAGATATTTTTCGCAATAAAGGTACTGGAAATGATACTTTGTGAGGAATTTCGAACTCTGACCATGTTCCGTATACAAATTGAGCGATAATAAAATCAGATGAGCATTGAAGAAGCTCCTATACAGAAATGCTACCAAACTATACTACTAATCCCACAAAACTACTCCAAAAAATAATGAAATTCAAACGACATGTAAATCAATACGAATGTAAACATACAGAGCTTGAATCAAAAATTTGATTGAAAATTAAGTTGAATTCGATGCACTGTAACAAAAAGCATACGATTTTACACTTTCGATAGTGTAATATTACATGTCATTTATTTTACAGCAATATTGGATTAAAATACATTAAAGTGCATTTGAATCCCGTTTAATGAAACTGCAATCTTCAATCAACGTGTAAAATTATAATAAAATTTGTTGAAGAAAGCACGACAAGTTGTGTGTATTTGTGGTGGAACTTAAATTTACATTTATATTCATGCTGCAAATATGTGCATGAGAATAAATTTAAAATCAGAAAATATTTTTTTTAAGTGTACACTGCTAATCCCACTAGCCAGGGGAACACTTTCACTATCCCGTTTTTGGACAAGCCTAACTCTGACGAAGCCTGCAAAGTTTCTTCGTTTCCCAAAATGCTAACTTTCCTTCAATAGATAGTTGACGTCCAATGCCAAAACATACTGTTTTTAAACCGAACCCAGTGCCACAAGGCTTGGATATTTACAATCTAAGCAAAACTTCTCTAGCGGAAATAATAAAATATTGACTTCCTTTGACACTCAATCGGAAGCATTGTTGTTCTTCGCATTTGTTAAGGGTTTTCAATATTTCGGAGTGGCAGACACAGCATAGTTGGTAAATCAATTATCTTGCACGCAGCTTACCTGGGTTTGATTTCCAATCCACGCACATGGTGTCGTTAGGATTTTTTCTAACTCAAAAGGAGGTCGGTAACCTTGAAACAGAAAATTGAAGAAACAAGTCAAAGCAATACTTGGGGGTGTTGATTGCTTTGACTTGTTTCTTCAATTTGCGGATTACCAAAACGTAAAACCATTGTTTCTACCTTTTCGTTGATGGTGCTGGCAATTGTTTCTAGGGCGTCGCTGATACTGGTTAGAGTACAATTTGTGCTGGAGTTTCAGTATTTGTTTTTAAGGTGGTAGATGTTCTTATTTTGCGTACTTCCGCGCAGTGTTTCTGTGGTCTGCAATTTAATGACACGTGGGCAGCTGACCGTCGTAAGTCGTAAGTACACAGTTTTCTAAGATATGATCCGATTTGGAAGCTCCTGAAGTCAACAAACGACGCATGAAAAACCCATCACAATTACTAAAGGCCATCTCAATCGATACAATCTCTTTAATCGAACAGTGGTCGCAAACCGGAAAAAGATGGTCAAAAGTGTTGTCTGGCTTTAAATGACGTTTCTTGTTTAAGTGTCCTCAGCAAAGTTTCAGGAAACCTAATTATACATCTGAATCGGTTAGCACGTTCTCCCATTTTAGAAGATCTTTTTTATTCAACAAAAAAAAGTTTTTTTTTCTTCTGCAACGTTTTATAACAGATAATTTGGAGTAACTGTGCTGGAGATATTATTTATCTATATTTTTATGCGGACGGAAAACTCAAAATCTAGAATCTTAAAATCCGTTTTTTTACGTTTAGTTTTGACCGTCTATTTCGGCTTTGGGACCACTATGCGTAGCCTATATGCCAAAATGGACATCACTAGGACAAATTAGTATCTTCAGGAATGTTATGTAATTCTGCTAGTGTCTGCAATCTTCTAGAATAAATCTAAATGCAAGGAATTCAATATATGAAGAAAACGTAAAAAACTGATTTTTAAGGTACTTATCCCTATATCTTGTCCGTACAAATTCGCATATATGTCCCATGTTCTATATGATTCCCTATCCATATGGGACCGACTAGCGATCGTAGGCAGAATAGTCCCCGAAAAAATTAAGGCATCAACTGATTTAGAAGCGTTGTTAAGTTTAAAAAAAAATTGCTGAAGACACTCAAGCAAGAAAACATCATTGAAAGCCAGTAAATATTTTTAACCATTTTTGTTGCTCTGGGATCATTGTGCCACGGTAAAAAAACCTCAGTATTTTGTTGTGGATTTCTATTACCACAATACATCTAAGTACTGGTCGCAGTGGTTCGTTTCCTACACAAAAATAGCACAGTACATATTAGATTGCTCAGTAGAAAAAAAAGAATTTTTGAAAATTTAATTGGTCCACCCCTGAGTAGATTTCCAGCCCCATCGGATTCTTTCCTCCCAATTTGAACCAAATCGGACAAGTTTAACTACCGGATCAAAGTGTTCGATGTTTGCATGGGATTTTTATAAAGTTTGCATGGAAAAATTTTAATAAGTTGCATTTTAACCGCTAAGTGGAACCTTAGCGGTTAAAAAAAGTAAAAGTTTTTCAACTTTTTATAAATGGATGGATGCTAGTGGGCTTTCTCCATGTAAATTGTCGAAAAATCCCACGTAATCTTCGAACAGGCTGGTCCGGTAGCTAGACTTGTCCGATTTCGTTCAAGTTAGGAGCAGACATACCTCGTGGGACTAGAAATCTAGTCAGGGGTGGCCGGATGAGAGTAATTTTTTTTTCTTGTAACTCTAATTCACATGTTTCTAGCACGGCTAGTTAATCGTATATTTTTACGTTTACTTTGCGAGCTTTTCGCGACCGTTGCCTTCGCTATATGGAAGCAGACTGTGACAATTCGGTGAAAGTGAAGGCGACCGGTTTCTTAAAGGGCGAAGACGAAATTATTGCGACACCGAAAATGTCATGCCAATTTTCTTATAATGTTTAAAATCAAACCAAAGTTTTAAGGTAGTTTTATACATATATTTACTTCAAAAATCAAAAGAAAAGGTAGTCGATGGAGCCTTGAGTGTAAAATTGAACGCATTTTCGCTTGATGCCCTCCATCAAAGTCTTTACAGTGTCATCCGGTACCAGTTTCTCAGTTTTTTTTCCATTTTCTTAACATGTCCTTCTCGTCTTTGACTGTCTTCTTGCTCTCCCGAAGTTCCCGCTTCATCATTGCCCAGTACTGCTCCACCGGGCGCAGCTCCGGACAGTTTGGCGGATTCATGTCCTTTGGAACAAAATGGACAGAATTGGCCTCATACCACTCCAGGACACTTTTAGAATAGTGGCATGATGCCAAATCTGGCCAAAATAGCGGAGCTTCATCGTGCTGCTGCAAGAACGGCAAAAGGCGCTTCTCGAGGTACTCAGATTTGTAGATCTCGCCATTTACTGTGCCCTTTGTCACGAAAGGCTCACTCCTCGGTCCGCAAGAGCAGATGGCCTGCCAAATGAGATATTTGGAGGCGAACTTCGATATTTTCTTCTTCTTAAATTTGTCGTCCACATAGAACTTGCTCTTGCCGGTGAAAAACTCCAACCCCGGAATTTGCTTAAAATCGGCTTTTATATACGTTTCGTCGTCCATCACACAGCAGCCAAATTTTGTCAGCATCTTATCGTAGAGCTTCCATGCCCGAGTTTTAGCCGTCGATTGTTGCCGCTCATCGCGGTTTGGGAAGCTCTGTACCTTGTATGTATGTAGTCCAGCTCTCTTCTTTGCATTCTGGACGTAGTTCAGCGGCATGCCGATCTTTTTAGCCAAATCACGGATTGAGACGTTGGGATTTGCTTTAATCGTCCGCCTTACCTTTCCCTCCGTCTTTTTGTTCTCTGGTTCCGGTTTTCTTCCAGCTCCTTTGCCGTGGTCCAACGTCAACCGCTTCAACACTCTAGAGACGGTTGAATGGTGAATGTTCAACATTTTTCCCAACTGCCGGTGCGACAGGTCCGAAAATTACAGGTGTTTGGAAAGAATTTGTTCTCTCGACTCGCATTGGTTCACCTCCATTTTGGTTGAATCGAAAAACACGACTTTGAGTTTGACAGCATGTAAACAATACACATCAATGAGAAAGTGTGCAAAATTTGGTTGATTTTTACCCAATGGTAAAAAAGTTATGCCCTGTTGAATGTGTCGCAATAATTTCGTGTTCGCCCTTTATCAGATATCCAGTTAGGATTTGCGTTAGTTTCGTGTGAAATTTAAATCAATTCCCCATTGCCTTTCGTGTTTTTAGAAATAAAACATTCATTCGATTCATTTTCTTTTGATTTTCTAGTGGAAAAAAGCCATTACATCGGCTTTCAATAAAATTCTTCAAATGGTTCTATCTGCCAGTTAGAGCCTGGCTTTGTTTTCCAAAGGCTATCATAAGTTTCTAATAAATGTCCTGTACATATCCTAAGACTATGATTTCTACGAGTATATTATAACGGGCGTAAATGTTGAAGCGATCGAGTTATTGGCGGAAGAGAAAGTAAACAAAGAGAGGATCCATTTGCAGATAGAACCATATGAATAATTTTCCTACAATTAGTGAAAGTCCGCATTGGTGAAGCTTCTTCGAGGGGAAAGTAATAAAAAGTAAGTCTTAAAACACAAACTCCAATTATTTTTTGTTGATAAGTGTTGGATTATCGCTAAGTTATCGTTCCTTCCAGTAACCCTTCTGAAAACCAAAACGGATATCTGATAAGAAGCTGGTTTCCATCACCCAATCGTCACAGTCTGCTTTGATGTGTCCGTCTAGAATGGTGTTCGTTTTTGGACTTACAATCTTTATGGTGGTTAAATCAGCTGCGACTAAGCCGAAACGTTACTTACTTCAAAGAAATCGTCCATTTAGGTTTCAGGAACAGTGTACTATTTTGCCTTTTTAGAAATCTGACTGTTCTTAATCGTCAATATAGTCTACTTTCTACTGTATTGAAGCATTGGATTCGATATATGTATGTATGCGTTTTGGGTTATTCTATGTGCTAGGTTCAGGCTCGAACCCAGGTGGCCTGCGTACACAACAATCGACTTACCAACTACGCTATTCACGCTCCCTAAATTTTTATTCATTCTAGAAAATATCTACTGAAAACGATGATTGCAATACAAAGTCAACTAAACCGCAGTAACTGCAATTACTCATCATAGCACCCGTTTTATAAAAGAATAAATGAAATCGACTAATTTTCCGGTTCGTTTCATTAAACATCTATAATCACCATAATTGATAGTACCCACATGTCACATTGCCTGACCTTCAAACCGAATCGGGGCAACTAATTTGCGCATCACGTGAATCATTCACCAAAGGAGTGTATAGCTTAGACTGGTTCAATTTTTGACTTTTGGCTCCACCAGGCTTTATTGATTCCTTTTATGGCCCTTAGTAATTGTGCAAATTTTGGCACCGATCGGTTGTGTCTACGGACCCTCCAAAAATTCCTAAGTTTATATGGAAATTAGTATGGAAAATCGGTTAAAATTAAAAATAAATTCTTAAAAAATCACCTCATCAATCAATTCATGAGAAAACTATATATTTCTAAAGGTATTCTTCTACTGAACACATCCGTGGAACATTGTAAGTTTGTGAAAATTCGCTGAGAAAAGTTATTAATTAAAGAAGCAGCATGGCTTCAAAACAAGTAAATTTTATTATAAATCATAGCAACCCTGTTTGAATAATTGCATCTGCCATACGGGAGCTGTGGGTGGTAAGCCTAGTTTATACTTGTATAACGATGAAGCTATTCAAACAGGGTTGCTATGATTAATAATAAAATCCACTTGTTTTGAAGTCATGCTGCTTCTTTAGTTAATAACTTTTCTCAGCGAATTTTCACAAACTTACAATGTTCCACGAATGTGTTCAGTAGAAGAATACTTTTAGAAATATATAGTTTTCTCATGAATTGATTGATGAGGTGATCTTTTAAGAATTTATTTTTAATTTTAACCGATTTTCCATACTAATTTCCATATAAACTTTGGAATGTTCGGAGGGTCCGTAGACACAACCGATCGGTACCAAAATTTGCACAATTACTAAAGGCCATAAAATGAATCAGAAAAGTCTGGTGAAGCTTAAAGTCAAAAATTGAACCAGTCTAGTATAGCTGCTTAATAAACTAACAAATAAATAAGCGCTATTGCAAAACACGAACACAGTACATTTGCGATACTGGACAGCAAGGGAACAAGTGACTCAATTTAGTTTAATCCACAGAGGAATTTGTTTTAACCTTATACCAATTTGATGTTTGTAATTGTTTGAAATTTAGTTAGAAACACGCCTAAAGCAGCTTTTAGGACCGTCAAACTATCGGAAATTCTTTACAACTACCGGGTTGTAACCTCAGAGATTGAATCCTCCAGCAAAGTTCTACGAAAATTAAAAGAAATACGTTATTGTTTAGACAAGCCGCTTCGCAACACAATCACACAAAATCCATTCCTTCAGCTGTCATATTTGCAAACAATTCACGGCGCACCGTGGTCCAGATCCTGGAAAAGCTGTCCAAAAGTGATGTCTTCGGGAAAGTTTCTGCACATAAGCAGCCCCTGCTTTTGCCATTGGCGCCTAAAAGAGTCAATTTTTTTTCTCTTTTATTACAGTGGTCTACTCGTAAAATAAATGAGTAACTCAATCCGAGGTCATGTGCCAGTTACCAAATCCCGGAGAAAGGCACCCATACAGTGTGTGTGTATGTGTGTGACCCACATTACAAACCGAACGGGCGGACAAACCGCACCGACAGTCGACCGAATTACCAGCAGCACCTCGCATCCACGGACAATAAAACGCAACCTAAAAACAAAACGACAATAATGCAAGAGCAAACAGTGAGAAATTGGCATCCGCAATGCGAGAGTCCTTCACATCAGCATCATCAGAGCGGGCGAGTCAAACGGATTTCTTAACGCCGCTGCCACCGCCGACCATGGAAGCGTTAAATAAAGGATCGTGAAAATAATGGCAACTCACTGTAGCAATTAGCGAATATATAGCACTCCCTAGATGGAAAGCTCGAGCTGTTACTGTCGCTGGTTGACGGTGCTGTGAGTAGGTTTGTGCATTGTGCACACTGACTGGTAGTGCACGACGCTGTATGGAATGATTGTTGCAATGTTGCGTTACCTGAAAGAAATAGAGAGAGAGAGAGGAACAGAATTAATTGAGTGGCTGTCAAAAAGCTACTATCAAAACTGTTGGTATCATTGAACTACAATTTAGCAGGAAATTACAAACTGTTTATTGCACTGTGGAACATTACTTCCAACGGAGACAATTAGGTGAAAACCATTTTTTGGCGCGCGAAGGACATAATACGACTTAGTGTCATGGATTGCGTTTCGGATTCGTCTGACACCAGAACGATGCTAAAATCGTCTGATCATTTGGCTTATGATCTGACAATTAGACGAGACACCTAAACCAATTAGGAGTAGCTCGTTTAAAATAAATTCCACGGCCAGACGCATATCGAATGAGAGACGAGTAGAAAAAAAAATGCAAATGATACAGAAAACGTGCCCCGCAAAACGGTTTCCCGGTCAGCCGACTATCGTACAGAGATGACAAAAAAGGAGATTTGGAATGGAGCCGTGTGCACGACATGAGAATTCAAAAAATCCACCAGACTAAGACTGGGACAACTTGTGTACAGCAATTTTACGTGAGCAAAATTTGATTAAGTTTTTTTTGTTCAAGTGTTTCAGTTATTCTAGACATGATCACGGTTCTTAGTCACAAGTTGTTTGCTAGAACGATGGAAATTCTGTCAAGGTCTTTTCTAAGATTAATCGAACTCGGATAGGTGCCGCATTGGAATCTTTAACTCTTCTACCACATCTGAGAAAATATCGTAACGTGTGGGCGAAACGGTCAGACATTCAAATAAAACTGGTCGCTGATATGTCTCTTGCAGCGTATGATTGCAATTTCTTTAGAAATATTTTTCAGCTGTTTTTCTTGAATGTTCTAAGTAATTCAAATGAATTCAGAGAAAACAATTCACAAGTGAACTAATTGTAACCAACTATGCTTTATGTAAAATAAGACATCGTTCAACCAATTATCGAACCAAGTATCGGGGACTTTAGCCAACACCGGTGTTGCCGTATCCATCGTCTGATCCTTATTCCTACCCGACATAACAGGCTGACCCATTGGCGATGAGAACGTCGCAACCGCAGCCAACATGAACTGACAATTTTCATAATAATTATAATAAACATAACGATCTGATGTCACGCGTGACCTCTGCGACATCGTAGGGTTCAGCTCAAGTTGCTGCTACACAACATCCTATACGGTACGACGCCCATCCGAATCAATACACAGCAGCCAGCCAGCGGAGGGAAACATCAAGATCAATGTCAACTGGCTCTTAAGTCTCGGAGTGTTCAACATGGTCACCTCAATAAATCTACCATTATCAGCATCATAATATATTGTATGTGCAGCCATCGCTGCGCGTTGATGATGTTATCGATCTCAAAGGATTGATGCCGCCTCATTCATCAGGGAAATCACACATGCACAGTGATTAAAAGCAGATTTATGCGTTCAGGAAATACGCTGACGCTGTCAAAACAAAAGTCAAGTTCAACTGTGCGGGGGCAGTACACAAAAAGCCAAAACACTGCATAGCGAAGCGAAGAATTAATATTTTATTGATTTTGTCTATTTCAGCACTGCTGGCTGGTCGCAGAACACCAATATGGGTGACGGACAGGAACCGCACCGTTCGCTTATCCTTGTGATTTTTTGAATGTCATTAGCACACATCGACCGGCGTGCAGGTGATTGTTCTTGAACCGATATGGTACGGAGTTGAGTTGTTGAAGAGGGAAGATGATTTGAAGGCTACTCAGCGGGTTAAGAATTTCGACGTATGGCGGATGGATATGCGAATGTCGCATAAATATCCAAATTTGGGTGATCCTCTGGTGGTCTAAGACGATTTCGCTAGGATTTCTGAACAATACGCGACTCGAGAAAGTTTAAGCGTTTGAGAGCTATTGGATTTGGCAGCCCTAAGTTTCTTTCAGGATGAAAGGTGACAAAACTCAAATGACTTTTTGAATTAAAGACACGACCACAAGTCCATGGAGGTTGATAATTATAACCATTCGACGGATAAACGAGGGCGAAGCCAATAAATGACTAATAGCATTATTTTTTCGTATTCTATTGATGATGCAGTGTTCAACAAATTGTTAAATTAAATTTAAATAAAGTTGGTCTCTCCAATCCTATCCTATCCAATCCTATCCAATCCTATCCAATCCTATCCAATCCTATCCAATCCTATCCAATCCTATCCAATCCTATCCAATCCTATCCAATCCTATCCAATCCTATCCAATCCTATCCAATCCTATCCAATCCTATCCAATCCTATCCAATCCTATCCAATCCTATCCAATCCTATCCAATCCTATCCAATCCTATCCAATCCTATCCAATCCTATCCAATCCTATCCAATCCTATCCAATCCTATCCAATCCTATCCAATCCTATCCAATCCTATCCAATCCTATCCAATCCTATCCAATCCTATCCAATCCTATCCAATCCTACCCAATCCTATCCAATCCTATCCAATCCTATCCAATCCTATCCAATCCTATCCAATCCTAACCAATCCTATCCAATCCTATCCAATCCTATCCAATCCTATCCAATCCTATCCAATCCTATCCAATCCTATCCAATCCTATCCAATCCTATCCAATCCTATCCAATCCTATCCAATCCTATCCAATCCTATCCAATCCTATCCAATCCTATCCAATCCTATCCAATCCTATCCAATCCTATCCAATCCTATCCAATCCTATCCAATCCTATCCAATCCTATCCAATCCTATCCAATCCTATCCAATCCTATCCAATCCTATCCAATCCTATCCAATCCTATCCAATCCTATCCAATCCTATCCAATCCTATCCAATCCTATCTAATCCTATCCAATCCTATCCAGTCCTATCCAATCCTATCCAATCCTATCCAATCCTATCCAATCCTATCCAATCCTATCCAATCCTATCCAATCCTATCCAATCCTATCCAATCCTATCCAATCCTATCCAATCCTATCCAATCCTATCCAATCCTATCCAATCCTATCCAATCCTATCCAATCCTATCCAATCCTATCCAATCCTATCCAATCCTATCCAATCCTATCCAATCCTATCCAATCCTATCCAATCCTATCCAATCCTATCCAATCCTATCCAATCCTATCCAATCCTATCCAATCCTATCCAATCCTATCCAATCCTATCCAATCCTATCCAATCCTATCCAATCCTATCCAATCCTATCCAATCCTATCCAATCCTATCCAATCCTATCCAATCCTATCCAATCCTATCCAATCCTATCCAATCCTATCCAATCCTATCCAATCCTATCCAATCCTATCCAATCCTATCCAATCCTATCCAATCCTATCCAATCCTATCCAATCCTATCCAATCCTATCCAATCCTATCCAATCCTATCCAATCCTATCCAATCCTATCCAATCCTATCCAATCCTATCCAATCCTATCCAATCCTATCCAATCCTATCCAATCCTATCCAATCCTATCCAATCCTATCCAATCCTATCCAATCCTATCCAATCCTATCCAATCCTATCCAATCCTATCCAATCCTATCCAATCCTATCCAATCCTATCCAATCCTATCCAATCCTATCCAATCCTATCCAATCCTATCCAATCCTATCCAATCCTATCCAATCCTATCCAATCCTATCCAATCCTATCCAATCCTATCCAATCCTATCCAATCCTATCCAATCCTATCCAATCCTATCCAATCCTATCCAATCCTATCCAATCCTATCCAATCCTATCCAATCCTATCCAATCCTATCCAATCCTATCCAATCCTATCCAATCCTATCCAATCCTATCCAATCCTATCCAATCCTATCCAATCCTATCCAATCCTATCCAATCCTATCCAATCCTATCCAATCCTATCCAATCCTATCCAATCCTATCCAATCCTATCCAATCCTATCCAATCCTATCCAAACCTATCCAGTCCTATCCAGTCCTATCCAATCCTATCCAATCCTATCCAATCCTATCCAATCCTATCCAATCCTATCCAATCCTATCCAATCCTATCCAATCCTATCCAATCCTATCCAATCCTATCCAATCCTATCCAATCCTATCCAATCCTATCCAATCCTATCCAATCCTATCCAAACCTATCCAGTCCTATCCAACCCTATCCATCTTACTAATTACAATACGCCTTGATAGATGTGAATCGGAGAGTCCAGGATGGCTTAATGGGCGTTTTTCATGATTTCCAAACTCTCACCAAACCAAATTTCCACCAGTAGGTAGTATTTGTAATATTTGTATAGTGTTTGAAATTCTATTGTCTAATTGTGATGTGCTGCATGTTTTTGCTATTCTCACCTTTCGTTTCAATTAATTTTATGTCATTCTTTTCATGACTGATACAATACATAATATCTTCCCCTAATGTATTGTAGTATACGAACCGCACGTGGATTTAATCTTTACTGAATGAATGACTGATTTGTGTGTCGTTTCTGCTTTTGCTGCTTCTTTCTCGACAGCACTCAAAAGCACATGAGAATATGTAAACGACCGGACGGTTATTAAAACGCATTAGTGTACGCAAACTTACAAACTCACTAGTAAACGGTAAAAAGAACACGTTTAATAACATGCAAACGCTCGAGTATTTCACGATAATACAAACCGGTTGCAAGCGGGGCGCTTCCATGATTGCAAGATTGTGGGCGCAGGTGTATGTGAATGATCACGTTTGCAACCGGTTTTGTATTATCGTGAAATACTCGAGCGTTTGTATGTTATTGAACGTGTTCTTTTTACCGTTTACTAGTGAGTTTGTAAGTTTGCGTACACTAATGCGTTTTAATAACCCTCCGGGGCGGCAATTAAATCTGCGTGTTAGCACTTACAAATCTATAAACGCAGTCTCAAACGCCAACGTACAAACCGAAACTTGTATACACTAGACAACAAATCTCAAGGCACTACAGTTTGAGACACCAGTGATATGGGGAGAACACTTTTTTTCTTTATCGTGCACTCAAAATTAAATAACAGAATGGCGAACATGCTAAAGTCCACGCGAATATGCAAACGGCTAAACGGTTATATAAAAAGAATTCAAACACGCGAACTTATACACACCCTAGCATACGCGACATAAAAACGTTCACGCGATCAAACACGTTAACATAGCAACGCTTGTTCCCTTCGCGGAAATACAACTTTGGTCCCGCATGCGAACATACAATCGCGATCATCCGCGCGCATCTACCTGCGATCTTGCATTGAAAAAAAAAAACGTTACGGTGTCCACGTTTATATGTCAGTACTTACGAATTTATAAACGTGGTTTCTAAAGCGATAATACAAAAGCCCGCTTCCGCGCGATCATACATCGATCATGTGCGGAAGCTGTTACATTGGGTCCTAGTAGCTTAGGTCCATGCCTTCAATATTTGTCCCAAAAAAACCTCGTATACAATAGATGTCTCAAGGCATGGCCGGATACTGTAGTATTATGGGGGGGGGGGGGAAACTTACTCACTTTTAGATGTGAAACGTACACTCAAAATCGAGGTTCGTACATACGTACGCAAACAAACGCGAACATACAAACGATAGATCTCCGCGCGATAATGCAACCGTACTTACAAACGAAAACATGCAATTTCGATCATCCACGCAAATCTAACATAATAATTGTGATTAAAGGAACCTTTTAACACCTATGACTTTATAACTGCGATCTCAAATGTGAACACGAGAAAGCGATTCATTCTTGCGATCATGAATCGGGTCACGTCCGGGATCTCTACCTGTAGTCCTAGGACACCTTAAGTCACACTTCTTCTATTTAACCATTCCGCAAAAAAATAAATGACGCTCGTGTACACTAGACAACAAGTTTCAAGCGGGCAAATGGTCGGGAATTCTAGTGATCTGGGGAGCTCACTCTCTTCTAGGATCTGAGCCGTACACAGTCCTTTACATACAAACGCTCGAACCCTTCGCGATCATTCACGCACACTTACGCCCGCAATCTCGCAAACATTAAAACGTCTCGGTGATTAAGTGAGCGTTTAAATTTATAAACGATCAGTACCACACTATTATGAAATTTCCACGTCCCCACATCAGAACCGTACGCTCAATTTCTCAATCATATTCATGGTCTGCTGCAGTTGGCCTTAGGCAGTGCTTTAGTCGGTGACATTTCCTGTCTCGTCTGCAATTGTAGTGAATGTATCTGATAGGAATCCTATCCGAAAATCCATCTTTTATTAGCTACGGCGTCGTTTATGTTTTCGTGTGTAATGTAATTTTGTGCGAAAACGCCAAAACGTAGTGAAGAGCACGTAAAGAACACAATTGCCATCAAGATGGCGCCAGTATTCGATCAGCCTCTAAACAAATCAAGATTCCGTTCAAAACATTACGTGCTAGTGTAAAAGGAAAGTGCTCGTCATCAATGGAAGCGCGTCAGATATTTCGCGTTAGTTAACAATATAATAATTTAAGGTGTTGTTGAAGTAGAGAATCGCAAATAATATGATCAAAAAAATGAAGGAAAAAGAAACAAAAAAAAATGCTCCAAAGTGCAAACGTGATCGTCGCACACCTTAGCAACCATGTGAACCGGAAAGCACAACTTCAATTCCACACTCTGGCGACGACGAAGACAGTCATTCGCAAGTACGGAGCCAGATGCAGCTGCTGAAAAAACATGTTTTTTCAACATTTTTGTGTTAATAATTTGTAAATAATCTGCACTATTCATACTCTTCAAATAAAAGTGGAACCACTGATTTTCTAGGCGAATACATTGTTTTATTTAATCTCAAATTTAGTGACCTATCGTTCCCCGATTATGAAAGCGTTTGTCAGGCATAAAATCATTATTTCCAAAATGTTGCCAGATGTATAAGATTTTCAACGAATGCTTGTATGTTTAAATATGTGCAAAAATACCATCTCAAGAGCTCGCCAAAAAACTGACCTACTTGACCCCACTCTACTCTAACCGTCTGGAATTTGAACGAACAGTACGTTTATTTTTTATTTTTTTTTTTGACGTAAAGAATACGGCTTAGCCAGGGACTTGTACGGACATCAAAAATCCAAAAATGCAACTTTGAGAGAAAATTACATTAACAACAATTAAATTAAATGGTTTGATTAGAAGTCATGAGGTTGTCTTCAAATTTCGCCAATATGAAATCGATTTTTTTTTATTTATTGAATTTCCAATCTTCGAAAGCGCTGGATTAGTATCGAAAGTTATTATTGAAAGAAAAAAACCCTGCTTAGGGTTGCTACACCGGTTTTTGGATGTGAATTTCGTGTCTTCATTCAGATAAATCCGAATTCGCCCGGAAGAACCCGTTGGATTGTTTTGTAATTTTGCGTTGCCCTTTTATTTATCAGGAATCGTCCAGCACCCAGTCCTCATAAACATCATCCTCGGGTTGAAGGCCCTAATTGTTAAGGAGGGCCCTCTTGGCATTGACAAATATTATTTTAAAAGTGCCTTTTGGGTTTATTTTACCCCATTGAACCTTCGCTTCAATGGATCAAAGTTCCTCACAAAGATTCTCGAAAGAAACTAAAGTGTGATTTCACACTCCGTATTTGTTTACTGAGGAACAGCGTAAAGTTTGTTCGGGTTATCCTTCACAGCGAGAGTGACTGGTGCTTTTAGATTCTTTGTGAATACCCGAGGAAGCGAAACTAAGGAAACTAAATCAAAAAAACTGTTCACAAATACGAAAAAAATAAAACTAAATGTGAACGGCACAGTGATATACCAAAACATTGCACTCTACGGTGAATGTGAAGAAAATAAGATATTTTTCCTCCTAGTGCTACGAGCTACATAACAAATAAAACAGTGCATATTTATTTGTTATTAAGCGTTTTATACAAAAAAAAAGCAATGGAAGCGCTCCAAAATTCTGTCAAGTGATCACTTTAATTCGAAATTCTAATTGATTTCAACGCATACCCATGTGTCTCTTGAAATCTATCCCATGCTCAGTAAAACTCTGATGATCAAAGTACCACTAGAGGCGGTAACCCTACCTATATTTGAGAGCTCAATTGTTCAAATGGGTCATCAAAACTTCTTGAAATACCAAAAGCATTCAAAATTGATCCAAAAAATTAAATTTTAATATATTTGGTTTGACGTTCATTCTTACAAAATCCATAAAAAATCATATTCAAATACGAGATAATACCGAAACATTTTTGTCAAGGGGTCGTACTCAAATGACGTAGCTTTTTCAGCGATTTTCGACTACCAAACCCCTCTTGCAAAGCGGCCAGGGATTGACAAAAAATAAATACGTTTTAGGGGAATTGTGCGAAAAACCGACACTGTGGGTAAAACCGACACCCCACAACATTTCCTAGAAATCAAATTTTTATTCATTTCATAATGATACATTATTATTAGTATGTTTATTTAGAGCATTTGAAGAAAAATTGGATTTACGTTAGTACGCCGAATGTTATAAAAATTAACAAAACATACGATAGCAGCATTCATACTCTTCTGGATGTTAAATTTCGTTGGTAGATTTTAAGGTTTTAACCGAACAAAAGCTTTTCAAATCACCACATTTTTCATTACCTATTATTATCGGCCTGTCCTATGATCAACTAGGTGCATTGAAGACGAGTTTGAGAAATTCAATATTTTTAATCGCTTTTATAAAAAAATGTGCGCTGTTGGGGTAAAACCGACACCCTATGGTTAGGGTAAAACCGACACGCTGTTAAGATGGTTGTGTATACTTGCGATTCATTTCAAAATACTGGGGATCTTTGTGACACTTCAATTAGCCTATTAGAACACTATAGTATCAGCAGAAATACATAGAAATTCTTTTAATGTGTTTATTTCTTGTAAGTCTCTTTAAAAATCAAAAATTGGAATTTTTGCTTATCTGATTCTATCGAAGCTGTTGCTATTTCTGCAAAAAGCTCATCAAACCGAATTTCTAGTGTTCTCTTGGTTTGTCATAGGCGAACTGAGATTCGAGTGTGTATCTTCGTCGCGAGCGGTTGACTCATGTAGAGCTCCCTACGAGTCGGTTAATTTTCATTATTTTCGGCGCAGTTTACTGCCTCCCGGATATCGAAAGAGTCAATAAGGGTGCAATTTAACGATTATACAAGGTGAAGTGGCTTATAAAAGCATTTTCGGCATATTTTTGAGTGACGCGAGTGGTGACAGTCTGTGAAAATCGAATTCCGGCAAATGAAAAAATATCTTTTCCTCGCATTACGGGCCGTCGATTCCCGATGCAAGGACAATAAAAGTGCACAGAAAACATCTAGAAACACAGTGTATATTCTAAAAATAGTGAAAAATGGTTTTTCAGAGAAAAAAATTCAATCCGAAAAGTGAAAAAAGATACGGCAATAAGAAAAATTAGCATATTCAAATAATTGGCGTTTCACCAGCGACTAGCGACTACCAGGTGTCGCCCCAAAATTCTTCGCCCGAAAAATAGGTGGCAAACCAGCCAGTCGGTGCTCAGCTAATTTCGTCCGTGTTCCTTGTCACCTATTTTTATTGGATGTTTCATAGGCGTCATTCATCTTTGGAGCCGCCTTGGATATTCAACTGTTTTTTTTTACTTTCTTATTTTTTTTGCGAATGAGTAGAGGTTTTGATTCTTTAATATTCGGGATTGCAGATATTTTGTCGCATGTAAATTTTGGGTGTTCGTTGATGTGATGGCACTGTAAGGGAACACGTATCTGCCGGTCAGCAAACTTTTCTTTGGACTGAGCAAACTAATTTCTATGTTTCTTTAGGGTTTGTTTTACCAACGGGGAAACTGATCCAAAGAGCATTCAATGTGCTTAGGGAAAACACATGGCCTTGTTTGAGTGGAATGATGACTTCAATCATGTATGAGGTTTGAGAATTGACAATTCGCGAGAGGAATCGGGGACCGGTAAGCAATTATCTTCAGTTATGTCAGCACGAAGAATAAGTGTTTTGCTGTCATGTTCATTGGTTAGATTTCAATTCTATCTCATGCCTCCAGGCGAGTCTAAGTTTATTAATGGCATTTGGTCCTTAGACCGGCGACGACTGGGAGCTATCAGCCTTCTGCCAATAGTAGCAGAATGAGAGGGTGCGAACAGATCTAGCGGAGAAAACACCGTAAAAATGAATAGTTGTTGGGAAATCAGCTCCAATAAGACTTTAATTTGACTAGTATCGATGAGTCAATACGTACTGAAAATTCGCCGCGTCTGTTGTAATGAATCTAATTTCATGTTCCGTTATTGGTGGCAAGCCCGTGCATCAGGTTAACGATCCTCTGTATTTCCCTTTAATGTTCGATATAATTGTTCGTATACGTGTATTTCGGAAACAATCCGATATTAGAAATAGGAAATACTTTCGTTGATTTATAACATCTCGAGCTATCATAACTCTTTGTGTGTATAACGTGTTATCACTCGGTAGTTTGCAACCCAAAAAATATATTGTGGAGAAAGTATAGCGAAATTAGTCTAAATAATGTCGCAATAAATAGTGATCCGGCCTATTATGCAGATAAGATTAGCTTTTCTAGGCAATACCCCCACGATCGGCTGTGTGGAGTTGAAATTTCTTTTGTTTAGAAAACAGGATACTCTCGGTAGCCGGCTACCCAGAGTTTAAAAATAACCAAAAACTAAACAAGATCTTTTTCGAGCGATCGTGTTCTCGAAAACTTACTAAACTACTACCTAATAAACTATGTACAGGTCGCATCGCTTGCATGAAGCGAATCCTAGAACACCAACTTCGCGACACCTATGGAAGAGTCTGATGAACCTTCTGTATAAGATTCCTCATTTTATTCAAACGATCGCCGGGTAAAATCAGCACCGACACGATAGAAACCACGAAAAAATTCGTCGAGTGATTGAATATTATTAAGAAATATAAGCAGTGCTCCTTATAGCCGGCTTTAGGAGTTCAAGTTGCTTATTTTGCTAATCGTATTAATACAACAAATGATAAATTTCCCAAATTCTCGGCAGCCGGCTGCCCAGAGCAATTATTACATGATAACGCTATTGGCACACTTACTAACAACTCTCCCATTCCCGTGATACATGTGGAGATGCAGAGGATTCCTCGGTCTCTAGTAGCAACATGTATCGGACTAACATTCCTTCCTTTCCCAGAAGATCTGCATTCGGACGTGGCCGGCGTCGGTATTGATCAGCATGCAGGGATCAGAATAGTTTGTACAATGTGGCTCATCATGTTATTCCCAAACATGTTGTTCCAATGAACATTTTGCAACCTAATTTGGTTCTGGTCAATAACGGAGTAGCAACTACGGGCGATCTCTTATGCTTATGCTTATGCTTATGCTTCTCTTGGTTTGTCATAGGCGAACTTTATCACAATGAGACAATGATCTTATGTATACCCCAATAGATCGTTGATGATCAGAGTCCGAAAAATCAAATCTGAAAAAGATAGTTTTACTAAGAAGTGTGTGTGTCACTTATAAGTGAATGAATCCAATTAGCAGAACGTAGAACGCTTGCAAATCTTCTCTTACGAAATAAAATGACACTGGAAGTTGCAATGATGCGCGCAAGGATTATTTGGAAATACTCATTAATAAATAATCCTATAGCATAAAATACTCTTATTTATAGTACTACGCTTTCGAACTTTCTTCCTCTCACTACATGATGAAGCAATAAAAAGCACATATTTGCATCATACATACTCACACTTTATTATTCACGCATATATCTCATTTTTAATAAAGATAAAGATTTTAATAAAGTGGAGAGAAAATATATTAAAGGGGGTGTCGATGTTACCCCTATAGGGTGTCGGTTTTACCCGCAGTGCCTACAAAAAGTCACTTTGTTTTCCAAGTTTTACAATCAATAATTTTTAATGAAATTAATTTTTTGAAGCGCTGAAAAAATTAAGTCTTGTTAAGAATTTTCTGAAGAAGAATTCTGCATAAAAACTATAATTTTATTGGTTTTGTGGCAACTTAGAAAAATTGTTAAGCTTAAGGTGTCGGTTTTAACCATAATTCCCCTACAATTCTTTCAAATACGGCCTTTTATCAACATTTTCATTATAACAGCAAATTGCGTACACAACAAGCCCCTTTCATGACGAATATAGTTTTGTTTTGAATTTTATATGTCATGGAGCATGAAGAGAAGATCTCTTAGTTCACAATCCTGCAGCTGCCAATGATTCTAAGAAGCATACATTCAACTAAATTACTAAATTGTGTTTGATTTCGAAGAGAAAATTTAACTCTGTTACCAAACTAAATAAACTAGTTAGCAAGATTAGCTAACTAATGTAGCAAGTTAAATCCGCATACAAAATCTTTTCGTTTTGGAGGAGTTAGCGTGAGAATTTGAACGTCGTTTCCCCAACGTAACGATTTTATTTTTATTTTTGAACTATTTACTAGAAATCAGCTACAACATTCTTGGTAAATATTTTAACCCTTTCATTCCCAACTTTTTTCTTGTGCATGTAGGGTTTCAAAACTATTTTTCCTTGAAAACGGTGGGGTCAAGAAACTCGAAAAACTTTTTTCATAAAGGTAGGTGCTTTCCTTGCAGTGCTAGAAGCTGCTCAATTTTTACCTTCCAATGATCAGTACAATTCTCTTAGAGTATTTACAGTAGTGCAACTGCGTGGAAAACGTAGCCAAAAAGAGTCTAAATTGATAATTTATTTTCCGTCCTAAACGTAAATGGTTCCTGGCAGCACTGCTCCACCGGAGTTCAGTCAGATTAATTGCAATAACTTCAGTTCTAGAGCTGCTTCTTATAACTGTTAATACTCAAATGAAAAACAATAGTCACATTTATTAGCCTTACTTGTTTTTGTGAGCATATCTTGCCTCAATCAAAAGTTACAGCTGTTTAAAAACGTTGTTGTCCACAAACAACATGGGCATGAATGGGTTAAGGTGTGCTAACACGCCAACACAAATAAAAGAATAATTCATGTTTTTATAGGATTATGAATGTTTTCGAAACCAGCATAGCGTAAAATCAATCCTTATTTGGAATTTGATCCATGTTTCTCATTTTTTTGTTCCTACATGGATTTTTTATTTTGTTAAAATTTCATTGATCTATTTTTTCAAGTTGTGGATTGTATTTGTATTTCTACAATCTTAAGATTCTGCCTTTTTATCTATTTCCATACTTTTATTTTATCCATCTTTTTACGCTCCTTACTTTTGCTTTTTTTTCTATTGTAATCACTATCACTTACTTTAATTTATAGTTTTTTCTCTGTTATTTCATTTTATTCGCAATTTTTCGAGAAAATTCTGCTTTCTTTATTTTATTTTTCTTATTGTTTCATATTTTGATGCCCTACTTCTTTATTTGTTTCTTTTGTCATTCCATCTAATTTTTAGAATTTGTCGATTTACTACATTCATTCTTATCATAGCCTTTTTCCATTTCCTTTTTTTTCATATTTTTTTGCATTTCCAAAAGCAATTTTACTTATTCAAATTCATCCCAATTTGTCTTATTGTTTAATTTTTTACCTTTCTCCTATTTTCCTCCTTATTTTCTTAGTTTTATTTTTTCTCATTGTTCATTGTTGTTTTTTTATTTTTTATACCTTTTTCTTAAGATTTTATTCGTTATTGTTATTTCTTCATTGTTTCCATTTAAACTTTTTTGAAAGTACTTTTTCTGTTGACCATTTTCCTATACGTTTACATTGATTTTGTTTTATTTTCCTTAAGAAGCATTTGATTTTTCTTTTTTTGACACTATGCGCACTTTTTTCATTTTACATTTAGTTCGTAGTTTGAATTTATTTCAAATTTCATTTCTAGTGTTTTTTCTATTCTTAAAATAATTTAATTCATTTTCTTCGTGTTTTTTCTGCATTTTTTGTGTTTCTATAATATACCATGTTGGCTTTGTTCTACTATTTTTTTTGTTTTCCATTTTGTCTGTTTGCTCCGTTTTTGTTCAATACTTAATTTTTTTTTATTTTTCGTCTTTTCATCATTTCAATTTTCCAGTTTTTCAAAATTTTCCGGTTCGTCCATTTTTTTAATTTCTCTATGGTTATTTTATTCTTGTCTTTTATATATACTCCTCTAATTTTATGGATTCTTAACGTTTTATTTACTTTTTATATTGCTTTAAATATGTCTTGTTTTTAATGTTAAATAAATTTTATTATTCTTGATTTATCGAGTTTTTCAGTTTTATGCATGTTTTATATTTATGTTTGTATCCTTTATAGTAGTTTTTTTTCATTTTCATTGATTGTTAAATTTTTCAATATTTTTATCATTTGTTCAATAATGTTCGACTTCTTTAATCTTCGCAATATATTTTTCTAGTTTCCTGTTTTCTTTTATGAACTTTTTATAGGTTTTGTTTTTGGTTTTTCTTGATTAAACATTTTTTGACAATTGACATTAATTTGTTTATTTGGTTGATTTTGTTGTTTTATCTCTTTTCTACATTCTTTTAATATTTAGTTTTCCTATTGTTTTTATGTTCGATCTGAAGATCAGATTAAAATGTTATCGTGTCACTGCTTTTTTTTATTATATTCAATTCTAAATTTAATTATAACGTTACAATTTCTTTGATTCGTTTCGATAGTAATATTTCATCTGCTACAAACACCAACGTAATTCCTTGGGACCTTCCTGCATAGCAAAAACTCTTAGTTTATTCTGAATTTTATATTTAATTCGCATTCGTCCAATTCGCATTCTGCCAGATAATCTTCGACCAAATAGCTATTTCTGCCTGATAGCTTTCGATCAAAGGACTTATTGTTAGAAATAACATGCAGTAAACGATATTTGGCTTATTGACCCTTGCTTAGCCTCTAAGCATTCGACCAAGCGGGCTGCGGTAATTGGCATTGGAGTATATGGCTTTCGGTCAGTTGACCAGGAACCATTTTAGACATGTGCTAAATTCAGTTATAATTTTGGTCATCTATACTGTTTATAATTGCAAGTCAGTGAGCCCCACCGAAAATGGGACAAATACTCGATTATGGGTAATATAGATTTCTCCACTCAACACTATTAGGCTGGCGTACCCTAGTGTATCAGCGTCAACTTCTAACTGCATCGGTACGCTGCCGCACCAGGTTGCTCTGATTTTCCGCGATTCGAAAACCAGTTCCACAGTCAGCTACCTAGATCCTTAAATGACTACCACACACAGCGACTAGATGTGACATAAACCTGAAACCAATTCAAGGACGCCGTGCCACTACGCGCCACTCGTTAAGCACAGCAGCAACCGATCGCGCATCGCACTCAATCGATTCGGGCGCACCCCTGTAAGTTCACACGATGCGTGATCCTACGCGTTTGTCCGCTTGTATGCCTTCCTACACAACAAACTGCAATGCTCTACCAGAGGGTCCAATCAATGCCTGCGCCACTCACAACAATCATCAGTCATAACAATCAACCGATAGTGGTGCACGTCCCATATACGGGAAAGACAAGCAAGCTCCTTCAATGATTTCTCTCGATCGTAGGTTCTCGTTTCTAGAACGATCGAACCTCCAGGGAGTCATGATCGTGACTCTAGCCCGAAAGACCCGCACATCATTTCTCAACCGGGAGGTTGTCTCCATTGACTTTATTGGTTTAAATTTACACACTTCCCGAGCGATATCCATCGAATGAGCCCCAGAAACTGATCTACTTCAGTTCCTGACAATAGCCAGAACGCCTGAGTGTAACCAAACCCATTCACACTTTTTCATGCGTAGTCACGGCGAGTGGCACACCGCACCGGTGTAATGGCCTCGTATTGACCCGAGTGTTCCAGACACACTGACGTCTCGAGTTTACGGTCTAGAACTGAGCCGGAGAGCCTACAACTCTATCATGTTGGACAGCCTTAACAATCACGCCGCAAATCAACGAACTACATATCTCCTCTCCATAGGCACCGGACAGGCAAACCGACAGGCTTAATATAAACGAATATCCTTGACAACCTGTTTGGGTCTCACGACGGCGGCGGCGGGCGATTGGTGCTTCGGTATGTTTATTTTTTCGCTCCGGCGCGACGACGTGCGTCGTTGCAGCGCTACACAACTGTTGAAACGATCAGCAGCGGTTCGCCAAAATGCGAACTTTAAATGTGAGGCACAGGAAATAAATTGCATATTGAGATATCTCAGGTTTCTCAAAAATTACCCAACAAAGTACAGCTGAACTAGTCGGTAGGGGAAAATTGTCGCGCAGGAAAAAAACCGCGCTGGAGGCTGGTTTTTCACTGTGCGGTTCCAAAAAACCGCTTCGACTGAGACGACTTGGACTAACGACAGTCATTTCCGTTTTAATGATGCAATAATAAAGTGTGGGGTTTGTAGTCAGACTGTGTGAACTTCAGGTTCGGGTTTGATTAATTGGATATGTCACTGCATCATGTAGGTAATTGCGGTTGCTGGGAGTAGCTACAAAAATGGAGATTTTAGACTCAGCTCGCACTATATGATGTCACGTCCATCCGTGGGAATAAATAAAAGACCGCTTTAGTAAGTGATTAAAATAAAAAATCTAAATTTATCTTATGATGACTTGAAGTGGCTAACTAAAATATAAACTTTTGGTATGCCATCTTGCACATGATATTCGTCAAATTTCAAAACGAGAATCTATGCACGTACATTGAATACACTAAGAACGCTATGAAGCACCGCCGATCGCTCTAAATGCATCCTGAACGAAACGCCTGCTGTTTCAGCATGACTGGCTACAATAGCAATTTCAATTGACGATGACAAACCAGTATCATATGCGGTTCTGTCAAGTCCTCTTTTTCTTGAACTGGTAAGAACAAATCTCGACAAACGTATGCTTACAGCTTAAAAGGCAACTGCCATAATTCTCTTTGAAAGGGAATTCCGGACAAACCTGGTTAAACACAGCTCATAGCAGTTACTGGCTAAACACAGCTCATAGCAGGTTATGAAAGAGAAAACTTTTCTCTTGTGTTTACTACCAACATCTGTGATTGGCGAGTAACGGTTTGTCTGGAATTTCCTTTCAAATTAAATTTTGACATTTGGATTTTAAGCCGTAATCATATGTTTATCGAGAAATGGAAGTACAACTTGGTGTGACTACCTTAGCCGACTGACCCTTAAGGGTTTGACAACTCTATGCAAAAGTGTTCCGTGCGGCAAACCTTCACTTCAGTACACCTTCAATTTGATATTAATTCCTTGGAATTGATTTTTCAGCATCGGTCACCGGTTCCGTTCAATACATTGATGGTGAAATGAAGTTTAACAAGAATCATACACCTCGATTGACCCACTAGGCATGAGTAATTGCAAACCGTCACCGATCGCCACGACAGCAGCAGCATGCTCGGTTGCTAATAGTGTCGATCATTATTCTGACTAAACACCTGTTGAAAGAGGCTAAATAAGCTGTCGCCGACAGTCTGGAGGGCGTCGTCAGGTCGTGCGACTTTTGCCCGCGGTTTTTGCGCGATATATTGGCAGTTAATTATAACTTAGTAGGCCTTCCTTGATCGGAAGGTCAGACCCTCCGGTTGCTAGAGTCTGGAGTTCGATGACGTTAATCTGCGATATGGAAATGACAGCATTTTGAGACGGTAAGCTTCAACTTGCAAATGTCCTACTCAATAGTTAATGGACGATTGTATCGCGGATATAGTTTGAATAATTCATCAGGACTGGCAGTGCCGGTCAGATTGTTGTGATTTGGCTTCCGATCTCCTGACAGTAATTGTAAGAATCATGTATGCATTGGGAATTAATAGAATAAGCGATATTACTCTAACACCTGGTAGTGCACATTCCCGTAGTTAGGGTTTCGGTTATATTTATCTCCGATTTACACTGTGATTAATGAAGTTCAGGAACTCGACCAGTAGAAGTCGTGTCTCATAGGCACATATATGGTGAGCTGTACTAGAAAAAGTGGTCAGAGGACGCAGAAAATGAGAATCGAGCTTCGTCTCTTCAGTATGTGGCAGTGACTTGGCGTCAGATAAACGCTACTTCCAAAACGGTGTTCACAGTCAAACAGTTGGGTAGGCCTGCGCTGTACGGTGTGGATTCATAGTCAAATCTTTGCAGATCAATAAGGCAGGGTTGGTTTGAAGAGTTGTAATGAGGTGAAAGACTTCCTTAGCACTCGTTCAGATCATTCAGAGATAAAAATTCAAGATTCTCTTGAGGATAAGTCTGAGTGTACATCATCTAGAAATGTTAAATAGAAACACATTTGTTTTGCTGATTTGAAAATTTTCCCAATTTGAATGCAAATTCCCTGAAAGTTCCAAATTTTTACAGTTCAAAGTAAATCGTAAAATGTCGGAGAAACCGGAGGTAGAGTTTTCAAACTATAGTTACTTAAATTGTACTGATCGGACATACACAATGTTTGCAGAATGTGCACCAAAATTGTATTAAATATCGAAGTGTGTAAATTTTGCAGTCAATTTCATGCAGAGCCGTCAACTCAGAGACCGAATCTAATATTGGAAAGTTATATAACGCCCGCATGTACTTCATTCGACGTTTGCTAGTTGAATGAGAAGTACGTTGATGCGCGGTCAGACTAAAGCTTCGTCGACCATATTAAGCTGTGCTTGTATTTTGTGCTTAATTCGGATTTTGCTACTCGAATGAGAAGTACGTTGATGCGCGGTCCGGTCCGACTAAATTTCCGCTGCCCATATTTTGTTATACATGTAAGTTCTGTTAATAAAAATATTGAAAAAAATCTTCATCGACTCCTACACTGAAAAAAATCGATTTTAGAAATTTAAAGTCGATTTAAAAAAAATCCCATCTTTGATTTGGATGAAATTTTGTTCCGAGATAGATAATTATGTTCCCTGCCTACCGTCAAAAAGTCAAGTTGGGCACTTTCAAAGAAAAAAAACTTTTCCTTGTCCAAATTGAATTTTTTTTCAGTGTATTTTTATCGAAAACTAAACCAATGAAAGTCATAATCATCTTAGAATCCAATGTTCCAACTGCTAGTTGCCTGATACATGCAAAAATTATCAGTAACGAATTTGGTATAGCATCTCGGACTAGACTAGACACTTAGCACACGACCAGACAACATGCTTAATATCGCGGTAACCGCCACTACAAGCGCAGAGACCGCTATTCACGACCCCAATACGCCGGAGATGGGCATTATACGTATAATGATTGTACGTGACCGGAGATATCACCCGAATGAAGCAATGATCCATTCTCTTGGAGCAAGATTTGTTGATACCTTCCGGATTCCTGAACTTCCATCGCTCCACGAAATTTGCCAATTTTCGAGAGTCCCCTGAGAAAAAATATTTAAAAACTCCATGAAGCTACGCGATCTTTAATAAACATCACATTCTAATACCTAAATGTCCACCTTCTCATTATCATTCTAATCCAAGTGTCCGACCTCT
Source organism: Topomyia yanbarensis (assembly GCF_030247195.1). Lineage (NCBI taxonomy): Eukaryota > Metazoa > Arthropoda > Insecta > Diptera > Culicidae > Topomyia > Topomyia yanbarensis. The sequence continues at coordinate 39,616,750 of NC_080670.1, forward strand.
CATTACCCTGAAAGGAGCACTGCGAAAGAACTCAAACTAAGGTAATCTGCTGATTTTTCAGATTGAGTACCCAAAAACATCCATGTTTTCTCCAGGAAATACAAAGAGTGCTTTCCATGCTCCATGCTCCATCAAACGGAGAGCCTACTATAACTGTAATGATGATGTGGGCATTGTCGTTGATAGGTAAATATAAAACCATCAGTTTTGTGGGGAGAATGTTGGCAGCACAGCCTCTTTCATGATTGCCTTCACCACTACTGTTATAATAATTAGCATAAAAGCGATGTATAGCTCTCATCATACGACGAACGTTCCGTGCATGCCAATCACAGGATGAATCGAATACACAACGTAGGCCCTAGCCACCAGACGAAATATTGTTCCTCTGATGATCCGTCCGTTAATCCGTCGACGGGCCGGTGACAATAATCGCGTTTTTCAGCTTTCATCAAGTTTTTCATTTGCATTTGTAGCGTCTCGTATATTGGGAAAAGTTCGGCGATCCGACGTTCAAAAGTCCTTTTCGCGTACAATTCTAAGCAATCTCTGCCCACCACGAAGTAGGAGACTGTTCACGGTTGTTCGCGTCGGGTACTCATTTCGTCTGGCCTTTAATCGTATTGCAAATGCATTGTGAAAAACCTGAGGAGAAATTTAGGGACTGAAATATGGGGACACTTTGGGTTTTTGATATCCCAGTTGGCAGTTTCTGTTAATTTCTAAGATTACCGAGATCAGGAACCACTTACTTCGGTTTTGTAACAGCACCCTTCAAGGGACACTCTCAGGCCTTTATGAAGAAGCTAAGGAGAGAAAACTGACTTTCCTCTTTCGGAAACACATTAGAAGATGTTCCCACAATGGGATGGCCGTACTCTCGCTCCTTAGTGTACAAGGAAGGGTAGAAATTAGTCGTTGTCGATGACGTAGCGCACTTTTGCATTTCTTATCGGAGCGTTCCTTAAAAGAATGTTTCATGTTGTCCCCACATAATTTATATGCGGGATATGTCGAGAGATCATGCGGAGTCTCGCCACAGTAGGAAAACTTTTCACCATTCTCTCCGCATTTTCCACAGCGTGGCTTGTTTCTAAGATGCCTCGCGGCACAAAAAGGCAAACAGTTAAACTAGCCCCGTCCAAAAGATCAAAGTTTGGAAGAACATTTTCGGCGAAACATTCGAAATGAGGCTGATGGAAAATATGTTGTTTTCATATACTCCTTGATTCCTGGACGCAATTGCTTGCGAATCAGAATTTTCACTGGCCGAAGCAAAGGGTTCTTGAAAGAGCTAACCCCATACTTCACAATTAAGGCCCCTGTTGGAGACTACACCATCAATCTCTACTTCCCGGGCGGGTACATAGACAAGATACTTCTTTGTACACGATCAAGTGGTATTTAGTTAAATCTCGTAATATCGATGGCTTATCTTTGCCCTCATTCAAGTTTGTTATGATTATATACCAAATTTGTTATGGATACTTCTTGCATGTATCAGGCAACTAGCAGTTGGGAAATGGGATTCTGAGATGATTATGACTTTCATTGGTTTAGCTTTCGATAAAAAATACACTGAAAAAAACAGTTTGGACAAGGAAACGTTCTTTTCAAATTACTTTTTTTCCTTGAAGGTGCCCAACTTGAATTTTCGACGTTAGGTAGGGAACATAATTACCTATCTCGGAACAAAATTTCATCTAAATCAAGGATGGGATTTTTTTTGTAAATCGACTTTAAATTTTTAAACTCAATTTTTTTATTTAGTGTAGGAGTTAATGAAGAATTTTTTCAATATTTTTATTCAAAAATTTAACTAATTTTTACAACATTTTTCGTAGGATTTGTCATCGTTAGACTATAGCCATTTGAACAAAAAATGGTAAACAATGTTTGATCCTTTTCAAAAGCCAGTTTAGATCATTTTTGGAAAAACAAAGTATGCAAGCTGGCTTTTTGTGACAAAGTCTTCATGTACAGATAGTTTCATTAAAATCTGAGAGGGTGCTGCCAACTCTGAGTACGATTTAGTGCGAAATTCGTCTATACTATGATGATCAAATCCCAATATTGGGTGTTTCGCGGCAAGTTCGGTAACAACACACTGTTTTACTGGCTATTTTATGTACCGGTTTGCTGTTCATAACCTCAACAGATCTAGTGATTAAAACTTCGCTTCGGTTGAATGTTTTATCAATCGGTTTTTTTTACCATACACCATCCTTAATCTCAAGTATTGACATTAGTATTGATCGTTTAAGGGCAAGCAGTAGCTTTCAATTTCCAGCCCTGAGTGTCGTCACGACGGACTGGTTACATTCCAGACATTATCCACTAAGCAAATTTTGGTATTACTGCTTTATTAGCCTTTTAATTTCTGTAAATATTTATGTTATTTCTGTTATTTGTGATATTGGCCAATTAAGTTACTATTGCTATTGCTATTTTTATTTTATATTTTTCATTATTTTATATATTTTTGCTATTCTTGCTTTTTTGAAGTTTTGCCAATATAACTTTGGCGGTTATCACAATTTGTATTTTATATTTTTCATTATTTTCTATATTTATGCTATTCTTGCTTTTTTGAAGTTTTGCCAATGTAATTTTTGCGGTTATCACAATTTCTAGTGTTTTTCCTTTAGGGTGACATATATTTTATTAGTTATTTTTGTTATGTTTTGCTATTTTTAACATGTTATGTACTTTTTAGGTTTTTGATATCTTTACTGTATTTTTGTGCTATTTCGCTATTATTGCTCTTTTTTGCTTTTTCTGCAATTTTTATTATTTAAGCCATTTTTGATCTTTTGATATTTTTTGTTATTTTTTATATTTTGCATTATTTTTTATATGTTTGCAATTCTTTTTTTTATTTTCTTACAAATGTTGCTTTTTTCAGTTGTTTATAGTTTGGTATTTTTTATTTTTTTCTATATTTTCCAATGTTTGCTATTTATGTTATTTTTTAAATGTTATGTGCTTTTTCGTGATTTCTACTGTTTTTGCTATATGTGTTATATTTGATATTTTGGTGGTACTAGTAGTTTTATTTAGCATTTTTGTTATATTTTCATTATCGGCCAATTTCGATATTCTTGCTATGTTCGTTATTGTTATGTTTCCACTATGTATTGCTATTTTTTACATTTCTTATAAAAGAAATGTATAGAATTCGCTCAAACTTTCAAGATTTTTTCCGAGGCCCGGAGGGCCGAGTCTTATATACCAATCGACTCAGCTCGACGATTTGGGACAATGTCTGTGTGTGTGTGTGTGTCTGTGTGTGTGTGTGTATGTAACGGACAAATTCTCATTCGTGTTTCTCAGCAATGGCTGAACCGATCTTATCCAAACCAATTTTAAATGAAAGAACTAAAAAACAGTATGAACGCTATTAATTTGTTTTTCATTCTGATGTTTAGTTTCCAAGATATGAATGTTTGAATGCGTAAAAATGGCGTTTTTCGCAGTTTTTTTAAATTATCTGCCGAAATTGACTATATAGATTAACAATTTATATGTTTTTAGATAGCTTTAACGAATACCTTTCTATCAAGCTATAGATTGTTGAAATCGGACTATTATCAAAAAAGATATTGAACATTAAATGCGGACGAAAGATTTTTATCATTTCCCATTGCCAGAAATATGACCAAAAACATGTAATCTATTATTAACGCCAAAACGGCTTATTTTAGGTCAATAGTATCTTCGTAGAATATAATGTAGGCAATATGCCCTTTGTTTTGGTATTGTGCTTTTGCTGATTAATCACCCTATGAGTGAGATATTTTCACAAATTTTCTTGGAAGTGATTATATCGAAATGATGTCTTCAGGAAATTTGTAGCTCTTACCTTTGCGAATAACTTTACTGAAGACTTCAAATATCTATTTTGAATACTTTAAAAGTTATGGCTTGTTGTTTGTGGATTACTCTTTGTCGCCTATTTATTGTTCAATATAGTAATAATCCATTGAAATAAGCCAAACAGTATTTCGATAAAACGAATTTTGTATTTCATTTTTGTATCTACTACCGCTAGAAATAATCACCGAACACTTCCAGGTTGTCTGGAAGGAACTTGATAACTTATCAGTGCAAAAATGTTCATTTGTGCGAACCTTCTGACTGCAATTTTTCTAACTTATGACCATCGGATCGATCTGAAACCTTTCGGAAAATGAAAAGCGAAATAAATAACTCCAAGCAACGGCGAAGCCAAGAGAAGGTTTTGGGGTTTAACACCATACAGCCCCCCACCACCACACCAAAAAAAAAATTGGATTGGAGTTGAAAATTTATTGATGCAAACTGATTTAATTCAATATTACAATAACATTATCTGATCCGTAGATTGATAACCTGTTGTTGTAAACATCATGAGGACTTCTGATAAATTGTCGGAATGGGGTCCTGATATGTAACTGATCTATTGGTCTTGATTTCACAGTTGTCTAATAGCCTCTATATCAAATTCCTGCCTGAAAACATTCCAATAGAAAATTCCAGAGTTCTGTAATCAATCATAATCCTCAGATTTATTTTCAAATTTTCAGCATTTTTCCTACACAATATTACGAAAGCTTATTAAACAATTTTTCCTAATTAGTTTGTGAAAATTATAAACTATTTGAAATTTTTTAATAGTTTTATTTTTTATTTAACCGTGATTTTTTAATAAATAGTGACCATCGCTTCACAACGCAGTCTATTTTTCATGGCTTGCGGTGAGCATGATCTCTCGAATTGCTAAACTGAAAATTATGGAATAGAAATTAATTTTTAGTATTCTTTACAGACCAGCTGGTGCCCTAAGACGATTTCGCTAGATTTTTAGAGCATTGTGCACTAGACTGCCCAGAAAAATGATGAATTTTTGAAAACTCAATCGGCCCACCCCTGAGTCGATTCCTAGTCCCACCAGGAGTACTTGTACCAAATTTGAAGCAAATCGGACAAGTCTAACTACCGGACCAACGTGCCTGAAATTTATATTGGATTTTTCAACAATTTACATGGAGAAAACTCACTAGCTCGTATTTTCGCCGCTAGGTGGCACTGTATACATCGTATTATCACTGTAAGTGAAAATAAGAAAGATATTTTAATTATCTACAACTTTGTCGAAGACTGCAAGTATATCCGGCTATGTTAAAAGAAGTTATTAAACTTTTAACGAAGTGATGTCTGAGTCAGTTTTGCATGGGGCCTAGCAGTGCATGGTTATGTATCAGTACTCGAGTCCCGCGAACTATATATTTTTGTGAAATAATAATTAGATTTAGCCGAATAGTATGTTTACAAGAATTATAGTAAATAATACGAGTTATGTTTTGGTTAGAACATTTTAGTTCCACCTGTGACCGCATAGAGAGCGCCACTACTAACTTTTCATAGAAGAGAGATAGAGTATCAAGATGTTCAGAAGAAATACTGAAAAATGCCTGTTCTATAACTTTGTAGAAGACTCCAAATTTCTATCTCTCTCCGTTGAAAAGTTAGTGTTAGCGCCCGCTATGCGGTAATAGGTGGAACTAAAATTTTCTAATCAAAGCATGACTCGTATTATTTACTATAATTCTTCTGAACATACCATTGAGCTAAACCTAACGATTATTTCACAAAAATGTTTAGTTCGTGTGAATCGAGTACTGATACTCAACCATGCACTGCTAGGCCCCATGCAAAACTGACTCAGACATCACTTCGTTAAAAGTTTAATAACTTCTTTTAACAAAGTCGGATTTACTTGCAGTCTTCGACTAAGTTGTAGACAATTCAATTATCCTTCTTATTTTCACTTACAGTGATAATACGATGCATACAGTGCCACCTAGCGGCGAAAATGCGTGCTGGTGGGTTTTCTCCATGTAAATTGTTGAAAATTCCCATACAAACTTCAGGCCCGTTGGTCCGGTAGTTAGACTTGTCCGATTTGCTTCAAATTTGGTGCAAGTACTCCTGGTGGGACTAGGAATCGACGCAGAGGTGGGCCCATAGGGGTCATTTTTTTCCTGTCACCCTACTGTGCACCCAGTGCATTAACGCAAGTGACGGAAGGTTATCGAAAAGTTTCGTGAAAATGAAAGTTCCAGTAATGATGATGATTTTCCCAAACGGTTCGTTTTCGTGAGGTTTTTATTTGTTCTTTGGCATTAGGATTAGCGATAATAATTCAAATCAAGAATACTACTGGGAAGTCACCTTTAGAAAAAGTGGATGTCGAAGTAAAATTTGAAACTATGCACGCATGTACTTCAGAGATAGCGTGATATCAGGAGCTGCGATTTCATTTCAACGCTTTTTTGTGAAAAGGGCGATACTTACAAATGTAAACATAGGGCTTTTTTCTTACATGCGAATGAGGGCTTTGAAACGCAACAAATTAACCTAAAAATTTTGATTCTACGATATTGCTTTCTTAAACTACAGCAAAAAATACAACGGGCGAAACTGTATTTTTGTTTGTTTATTTAAAGTTTCGCCCTCCACGCTCCATGCAAACAAACAGGGCGATACTTTTTTGCTAGCAGTTTAGAGGCAAAACTGTTATTTTCGTATTTTTTAGGATTATCAAACTGATACCAGCTGTAAATAGTAACAATGATCTCTATTGAAAAAAACCCGGACGAAATCGGTGGTGTAAAACGGAAGTTATTGTGAAAAAAACGTAAGAGCGATACTTCAATGCTGATAGATGGGACCGAAAAAGTAAACAATCGCCAAAGGGGCGATACTATCATTTTGTCAATTTCAATAGCAAAAACAAATTTTAATTTAATAATTTCAAATACTTTATGAAGTTTTGGGTTTTGATCACAGAATCATGCAATCTAGGATGTAAAAAAACACAATAGTTCTTAAATAGGAAATAAAACCAAGTCTGGAAATATTCACTGTTGATTTTCTTTGAATGGTATCACTGCTAGTATCACCCTTTTCAAGAAAAAGCGTTGATTTCTTAGTTCTCAGTCGCGTTGGAAATTTGAGTAAAGTATAAACTTCAAATCGATTCAAAAAAAAAATTCGATTTTTTGGCTCAGTACAATATATAATCCCTTTAGGAAAATTCAGTTTTCCCACCACAATATAGATATTTTATTACCAGAGCATTAACAATAATTCGTTGGTTTGTTTATTTTATGGGCCATTCTTTCGCTTTCCCATTGATTTGGTTTGAGATTTCTAGCACTGATGTTGTCCTATGCTGATTTGAGCGATTCTCTGAGTCCTGCCACTATCCCATGTAGTATGTGTTATCAAAAACATCGCGAAGCATCAAGTTCTAAATGCTCTCAAACGATATAATATCCGAAGAGTGATAAGAGTTATAAGAAATGTCTCATCACACTGTTAGGTGGATTAAACACGTTTTTATTTGTGCAACATATATAAGTAGGCTTTCTTCTTATTTTTTCAATTTTACTGTTCGATGCTGCGAAAGTGCAATTTTTGTTAATTAGTTAAAATTATTGCTATTTTTGCAATTTGGTAATTCTTATTATTTTAGCTCATGTTTATATGTTTCGTAATTTTTACAATTGTTAGTATTTTTTACTCCTCCCCTATATTCGCTATCGTCGATTTTTTGCAGTTTTAGCTATTTTTGCATTTCTTATTTTTGCTTTGTTGATTGTTTTTTTTTTTTCTATTTGTGTTATTTTTGCTATTTGTGCTATTCAATGTTGCTGTTATTTTTTACATTTTTCTTGTTTGCTATTGTTGATATTTTAGCTCTCTTTGAAATATTGATAATATTCTTGCTATTTTTTAGTTTTGCTAATTATACTGGTTTTATTATTTTAGGCTTTTTTTGTGATATGTGCTATTTTAACTCTTTTTTACTATTTTGCTAATTTATTTTCTTTATTTCTTCGTTTTTGCTATTTTTACTTTCTTGTTTGTTTCATTTAATTTAGGTTTTTGGTATCTTTACTGCATTTAATTGTTTGTGCTATTATTTTACTATTTCGTTATTATTGCTCTGTTTGCTTTTTCGCTACTTTCTATTATTTAAGTCATTTTTGATATTTGGTCATTTTTGTTATGTCAACTATTTTTGATATTTTGTATTATTTTTAATGTTCTATTTTTTAGTTTCTTGCAAATGTTGCTTTTTTCAGTTGTTTGCAGTTTTGTTATTTAATTTTACTAAGTTTTCCAATGCTTGCTATTTTCTATTGTTTTGAATGTGCTTTTTCTTGGTATTTATTGTTTTAGCTATCTGTGTTATTTATGCTATTTTTGGGTAGTGCTAGTAGTTATAATTAGTACTTTGTTATATTTTCACTAACGACTATTTTCGTTTTTTTGCTATTTTCGTTATTGTTACGTTCCCTACTATGTATTGCTATTTTTACCATGCTTTGTTATTTTTGATATAAATTATTGAATCCATTTCGGATGAATCGGCATATCGTAAAATTTCATTCATTATGATGATGGGATCGCCAGTTATTTTATTAACTCCATTTATTTTACATAGCACGTTACGGTCGCTATTTTTTAACGGCCATTATAAATCACTCGTTGCAAAGCTTAGTAATCCTATCCGAATAGCACAATGATCTGCATTCGTGCTACCTGAATCGTGCAACAATTGTTTCCACATCATAAAACTCCCTTCACCTTTCCCTTCAGCCACAACGCGAAAACACATTAGAACCTGTGCGGAAACTGTTCCCCTCACATGTGCAATGACATCATGCCCCATACACGAGGTTCGATAAGCCGTTTCTACGGATGTCGCATGTGTGTACTGCCGACACTAAACTAACGCGATATCGGGAATAATTCTCACGTCTGTTGCGAATAATGGAGTAATTCGTTCACCGGTGGAAACTGGAAACTCATTTTCGACAGAGCGAACCTATTTTTGCAGGGTATCTTCTTGTGGTAGATATTTAGTAAATTGTTCAACAATATCCTAACTGGAACCTTGAATCTGACTTGGAAAAATACTGCACCAAAAATATTGACAGTCGGTACCATGTATTACGTGCGACGTAATGGACGAAAATTCAGATATTAAAAAAACGGAATGTGACCAATGTGCCTTTCTTCGAATCGCGTGGAATATAACCTAAAAATAATCTAGGAATCAGACGAGATCTTCAAGAGAAGGCACGAGAGACTTTCGAGCCAGTATCGAAACAGCGAATGGAATGACGACGATAATTAAATATCCATCATATTATTCCTAGCTAAATTCCAAATGACTATATTTCAGCACTAGATAGTACAAGATGATTATTTCTCATGAATTTTGAAATTCAATTTTAGATAATCAAATCTGTAACAGATCAAAATCGGTCAATTCTTACCGCATGCTGCGACTGAAGTGGGGTTCGTTAATTGCACGACGAAAGCCTTGACGCACCCGTAAGCTGAACCATTTACGCGCAAGCTTTTTACAAAGAACAGTCCGCCTAAAGACTATTTTCCAGCAATCTTGGTTGGGATTATTTCTAACTAACTGATCTTGTTACGGCACCATTGAACTAATTTTCCCAAGTCGCACAAAATGCCAGCTAATCTTTCCTAAAACGGAAGCCGGCCTCACAACGCCAGCACGCTAACTAGAGGACTATCGTCATTGCGTCGTTAGCTGTTGGCAGTCAGTTCAATTGTATAACAATAATTACATGATTCCGTTCGTTGCAGCAGTAGCCGCCGCCGCCGCCACCGTCACCAGGCCATTGCATGAAAACATCACAAACATGTACCAGCATCATTCTGTCAGTAGCTCAGTTTGGATCGGGTCGGATCACGCTCAAATTGCCAGCGTCATTTGCCGGGAGGAACCTTAAACGTGTTTTTGTATTTCGTTAGTACCGATCTGACAGAGGGAAAGATAGAGAGCGAATCCTGACAGTCCAAGTTTAAATCAGAGTAAATATTATGCAATTCGCGCACACTCCAACCAACTGACCGGCAGGTGTTTTGTCTTAACGAGCCGGTTTAGCTTTTTTTGAACCCCCCCTGTCAGTCAATCGTGGAGCAGCGGATATTTATCCTTGCTATTTATAGCTACCAAAATATGCATGGTCAATTGGTTTACAGTTAAATCGTTTGTTTTGAGTTTTTACTCTTGTAGTAATCATCCAGCTGTTGCATTTAATAAGTGCTACAATCTGAAGATTTATTGAATGGATGGATTAAGTTTAGTACATTGAAATATAATGCAGCCGAATAAGGCTGCCCAGGGCGACGTAGCATAGTCGGCAAGATGCTCGCAAAAAACGATGAAAGTACATACAGCTGAACTTAGTATCCCATAGCCGTATTGATGATGATGGTTTCACCTCAGACCCTCGCAGAGGTGTGAGCTGAACGATTTAGCTAGAAGATAATTAAATTTTCCAAAACGCGATAGTTTTCGAGATATTTCGAATTTTGTTTCAACAAAAACAATTAATTCGTAAAATTATGCCCTTTTTTAAAGTCATTCGCGATTCTCTATCGTGAACTATCCACAATCAAATGCTTATCGTTTCAAACACGAAAAAAAATTTTGTTCAGTGTATTTGGATCCCGGAGAAGCTACCAAAAAGAAAGTTTTCTTAAAGCTACTTTCATGGTATTTTTTTCATAATTTGCAGACAATTATACTTATTTTCTTATTTAGTATGATTAGAAAAGGCCATTTGAAATCAATATGCTCATAACAAAAATAATCGAAAATGCAATATTTTTCCATATATTTTAAATGTAGTTTCAGGTATTTCAAAATGCATTTTTTAACATAAAGCTTTATTTTTGTGAAAAATGCGACAATTTTTTTTTTTCAGTGTACAAGAAACTCTTTCTCAGATAGTTTTAAAGTACAAAATACAGTAATAGAACTATTTTTTTGAAAATGCTGCATGCAGTAACTTCTACATCCTTTTTAAAAATTGCTCTTGTGTCAAAATGTTCTAACTGCCAAAGTAAATCATGGAGATTCAAAAACGAACGCAACCGTAACAACTGTGTTTGGTTCGAATCGACGATGGTCATATTTGATGGTCGGCACTTTCTCACGGAATCGCTCTTTAATATTTTATTGATTTCAAATTAATAGGAAATTAACACGAAATTTACATGAAATTCAGGGGACGGGCATAGCGTAGTTGGTAAATCGATTGCGTTGTACGCAGCTCACCTGGGTTCGACTATCCCAACACCGCACATAGGGTTAGAGATTTTTCCAAAAGAAATTTCTATAACCCGAAAACAGGGGAATGACCCTAAGGTGAAACGTTATAATCAAAATTAAAAAAAATACGTGAAATTCCTAGTAATTTAAAATTATATGAAATTATTACGAAATTTATATAAAATTGACATGAAATTAATTTGAAATAAAACATGAAATTAACATGAAGTAAATATGAAATCAGGAATTGATAAATTAATACGAAACTTTTTCGTGATTAATACGAAGTTAATATAAAGTTATACTAACGTAATATGTAAATAATTTAAAATGAAGTGAATATAAAATTAATATTGAATGTATACGCAATTAATTATAAATAATTTATTTAAATATTTAGTAAAAAATTAAATGAAATAGTGTAAAATTAGCAGTAATTTTTTATCAAATTTTTACGAAATCAATCTGAAGTTAATATGAAGATAAATTTAAATAATATGAAATTAATTTAAAATAACATAAAGATAATGAGAAATTTAAATGAAATTAATTTAAAATAAATTGAAATTAATGAGATATTTCATATCAATTTCGTCTTAATTTCTTACTAATTTCAAATCACTACGAAATCGAGACGAAATTTATATGAAATTCATATGAACATGAACTGAAATACAAAGAAATTACTTAAAATTCATATGAAATTAATGAGGAATTTTAGAAATAGATAAGAATTTGATAAGAAAAAAAATCTAAATGGAATGAAAAAAATGAAATTATTTTGAAATCAATATGAAGGATATATGAAATTAATTAGAAATAATACAAAATTAATATGAAAAAACTATAAAATTTGGTGTGTTGCTTGTTTGTTATTTATTTATAATAATAAAACATTAACTAGATGAAACAAAATTTAATATAATTGTAATAATTAAAAACCATATGAAATTAATTAAAAATTAAAATGAAAAACTATGAAATTAATGCGAAATTTATGCGTAATTAATATGAAGTTGATATAAGGTTATATTAAAACAATATGAAATAGATTTAAAATGAAATAAATAGGAAAGCAATATGAAATTTATACCCAATAAATTTAAAATAATATGAAATTAGTTAATATTAAATAATTTAAAACTGACAGTAAATTAGCATCAAATTTTTATGAATCCAAACTAAAGTTAAGATTAAGTTTAAATTAAATAAAACGAAATTAATTTAAAGTAACAAGAAATTAATGAGAAACTGATAAGACCATTTATATGAAATCAATAAAAAGTAAATTTAAATTAATAAGGAAATTCATATCAATTTCATTTTAATTTTTTATTAATTTCAAATTCATTCCAAATTAAGATGAAATTTATATGAAGTTAAATTGAATTAATATGAAATTAATTTAAAATTACATGAAATTAATGAAGAACTTTTGAAAAAAATGTGAAATTAATATGAAAGATTTACAAAATTAATATGAAAATTATTTGATATAATACAAAAACGAATAAAAATGTATATAAAATTGATATGAAGTGAATAGGAAATAAATTTGTCCTTAATTGATAATAATTCAAAATTGCAAAAAAATTAATATGAAGCATAATATAATTGTAACACATTTAAAATAATATGAAATTATTAAGAAATTAATCCGTAATTAATATGAAGTTATTGTAAAGTTAGATTGAAATAAAATGAAATTAATATGAAGGAAATATGAAAGAAATACAACGATTAATATGAAATAATATTAAGTTTTCATGAAATGAAAATGAAATTAATTTTTTTTTCGAGAGTTGTCCTACTGGAGCTGTAGAGCTAGGTTCTCGGAAGGGCTCCCCGTCAGAATCACATACTACAATTTGCAGACGAGACAGGCAATGTCGCCCACTAAAACACTGCTTTAGGCCAATTGTAGCGGGCCGTGATTCTGAATGTGATATTCATTGTACGGTTCAGGTATGTGCGGGCGTAGGGACTCGCGATCGCGTGTATCATCGCGAAGAGCTCGAGCATTTGTACGTTAACGTGTTCGATCGCGTGTGCCTTTGTATGTCTCGTGTGCTAACGTGTATGTAACTTCGCGTGCATAAATTCTATATAAATGCCGTTTGCTTTCGCATATTCGCGTGCATTCTAGAATGATCGCGCGCGGACCGTGAATCTGATACTTAATTTTTCGTGTGCGGTTCAGATTCTAGAAAAAAAAGTGGGTTCTTAAATATCACTAGAGTTCTCAGTCATGTCGCCAAGGAACGTGTTACATTGTGGATATGAGCTTTATTTTTCGATTGGTATAACTGAATGTATGGACCTACGTTACTAGAATGGAGGATAAAGATTTCCGGACGTGACCGATTCATTATCGCGCGCGTTTACGGGTTCGCGTTTGAGACCGCGTTTGTAACTTCGTAAGTACTAAAACGTTCACGTTTTTACCGGAGTGTTGCGATCGCGAATGTAGGAGTGCGTAGATGATCGCGAAGAGCTGAAGTTTCGTTTGTTGACGTGTATGTCGCGTGTGCTCGTGTGTATGTGCCACATGGACCGTCATTCTGATGTTTAGTTTTCGGTGTACGGATCACATTCTGACAAAGAGTGAGTTACTCCATATCACTAGATTTCCCGGTCATGTCGCCATGGATCGTGTTGTCCAGTGTATATGAGAGCTTTCTTTTTAATTGATTCAATTGAAGGCATGGGCCTAGACTTCTGGAATCGAGGATCGAGACTTCCGGACGTGAACGATTCATGATCGCGCGAGTGCGGGGGACTGTAGGTTCACGCTTGAGACTGCGTTTGGGTGACTACTGAGACTGAGTGCTGAGACGTTCATATTATCACCGAGATGTTATAATGTCTGGAAGAGCGCGGGTTTAGGTTGCGTGGATAGTCGCGAAGGGCTCAAGCATTTTTATATTTGTTTGTCGCGTGTATGTGACTTTGTTTGTATACATTCGATTTTTATGTAGTTTAGTGAATATGAGTATTATATTTTTGATTGATCCACCTGAAGGCATTGGACTTATGCTACTAGGGACAAGAATAGGGGATTCCGGACGAAACCGATTCATGATCGCGCGAACACGGGCATTTGGAGGTTCACTCTCGAGACCGGGATTGTTAATTTATAAGTGCTAGACCATTCACTTGGTCACCGGGGTGTTATCCTTTTTACGAGATCGTGGGTGTGGTCGTGCGTGGATGATCGCGAAGGACTCGAGCGTTTGTATGTGGACGTTTTTGTCGCGTGTGCTAATATGCATGTAACTTCGCGTGGACACATTATTTTTATAAGCATGTGGCCATTCGCATGTTCGCGTATTCTTCAATGATCGCGCGTGAACGTCTCGTCTAGTTTTTATTTCTAATAGTCCAACTAAAGGCATGGATTTGGGAATTTGGGTTTGGGTGTGCTAGGATCAAGGGCGGAGACTTCCGGACGTGACCGATTCATGATTGCGCGAGCTTAGGTTCTTAGGTTCCAACGGCCACCTAATCAATCGGGGTGTTTGAATATTGGCGAGATCGCAGGCGTTCGTATTTGTGACCAGGTTTGTGTTATCGCGTAGGCCACGTTTGTACGTTTGGAATGAGAGATTGTTAGTGTATATGAGAGAATAAGCAATTTGTGTTAGTGAGTGGTAGCATGGATATCATTGAAAATACAGCAACAAAAGAAGGGTGCCTGCAGAGAGAATTGGGCCCTAAACCCACATTGTATATTATTTTACCATGGCAGTGGATAATAAAGGTCGCCAAGTTAAGTACTAAAATTGATCACAATGTAGCTTAACTAAAAAGAAAATAATTGTATCCCAAGTTTCTGTGATATAATCACTGTAATACTGCTTTGGTGGAAAAACCCCCGGACCACATCAAGGTACAGTATCATGCCGAGGGAAATGAAAATGAAATTAATTTGAATTAAATATGACATTAATTGGTAATTAATTTAAAATAATATGAAATTAATGAGAAATTAAAATGAAATAATAATAATAATAATAATAATAATAATAATAATAATAATAATAATAATAATAATAATAATAATAATAATAATAATAATAATAATAATAATAATAATAATAATAATAATAATAATAATAATAATAATAATAATAATAATAATAATAATAATAATAATAATAATAATAATAATAATAATAATAATAATAATAATAATAATAATAATAATAATAATAATAAATAATAATAATAATAATAATAATAATAATAATAATACGCAATCATTATGAAATTGATATAAAGTTAAAATAATATGAAATTGATTTAAAATGAAATGAATACGAAATTGATACGCAATTAAATAAATATGAAAGTTTAAAAAAATTTACACGGCATAATACAAAATTAACTATCAAATTTATACGAAATCTTTCTTAAGGTAATATGAAGTGTAAATTGAAAAATATGAAATATATATATATATATATATATATATATATATATATATATATATATATATATATATATATATATATATATATATATATATATATATATATATATATATATATATATATATATATATATATATATATATACATATATATATATATATATATATATATATATATATAATAATATATATATATATATATATATATATATATATTATATATATATATATATATATCTATATATACATATATATATATATATATATATATATATATATATATATATATATATATATATATATATATATATATATATATATATATATATATATATATATATATATATATATATATATATATATATATATATATATATATATATATATGAAATTGACATGTAATTAATTTTAAATAATATAAAATAATAAGAAAGCGCATTGAAAAGAATGGTTCGATAACGGTGATTATCTTTCTTTAGTCCCACAAACCAATAATACGGGGACCTCCATAGTCTGCCTCGAAGCCATTCTTCACCGGTACTGATAAGATGAGAAATATTGAAGTGGTACTTGCTTAACGCAAGGTCACCGACTCCATAAGTACCCCCCGACTTGGATCAAAAGAAAGGCATCGTTAAAGATTTTGTCAAGCAATACAACCGTTAAAATGTAGAGTATCACAAAAAGTCGACTACAAAGAGAAAAATACTTAACGCCAAGGAGACACACCGCAATTAAAAAAAGATGGGTGAAATATGTACGGGAAATAACCGGAGGTTCGTGACTGAGCTTAGGGCTATTAATTCAATGCAAATATATACCGGATTAACAGACTCCTGAAGAAACGCTCCATCCGTCGCCTTCTAACACCTAGGCCCTCATCTAAACTGACTATGCAAATAGATTCTAGATCAGCTAGAAACCGAATCGACGAAACAAACTAAATACAGTTTCGGTCGACCCGTCGGCTGCCTGCTGTCTGCTCGCTAAACCGGTTCTCGTGTACAGCCCCTCAACAACAAAAATTTTAATCCTGTTAAGACAAATGTTTTCCGTTCAATTGCATTTTATATAGTAGAATCAAACGGAAAACATCTGTATTAACAGGATTAATTGAGATATTCCACTAAGTCGCTCAAAAAGTTTTGAATTTTGTATGAAATTGTACACAAAAATCTTGTTTGGCAAGCAAATCGTAGTTGTGCTTTTAAAAGCATATATTTCGTAACAACCACGAATCAAAACATTTATCAAAGTATATCTTTCGAAGAGTTTGCTGCATTTACAGATAGCACAAGTCTTTCAAGTTGTTTTTGACCACAATGGGGATTGGGGATTACGTCAATATACTAAAATTGATTGCTGACATTTTTGAACCACCCTGCCCTGGGAAACCCATTGTGCATAAAAAAGTTAACTAACATTTTGAAGAACCGCAATGCTCATTAAAATGCGTTACTAATTATTTTACAGGCGATACCAACGCTAGTTTACGGGCTTCTTGAAGAGCTGTCGCACTGCGAAGCGTCTGTTTTGCAGACGACAGAAAAAAATCCACGATCCACGAATGATTTTCAACTGGTTGGCATTTAGATTATGTGACACTATTGCATTGGAAACTGGATCTGGCTCTAGATACGTAATCGATTAGATAGTTCGCCCGTCAAAGAGATTTTATGCATCTACAGCTCTATTCATGTTTTGCTCGGTTGGAGTGAATTGTTATTGGAAGAACGCATTACCTGTATCATCACTGTGAAATGGAATTATTAGATTGGATAACACACCTGTAATTAGAGAAAAGAAAACAAAACAAATTAGAAATTACTCAAATTTTATTTAACATGAAGAAAGTTGAACAAAATTGAAAATATTTTTAGTAATTATGTTTTTATTCTATCACAAACAATTTACTCGAGTCAGCATTTAATATATGCTCTTTATAACCTACTTTACATTGTACATATTTTTTCCTACTACACCAACCGTTATAGCTTCGTTCCGTAATTTTCCTCGGGCTAATTTCGCATGCTAAAATTCCGCTATACGCTTCATTTTCTTCATTTTAACCGCTAAGAATGTCGCTCGATTGTGCCACGCTGGCGGCTCGGAACAGGAAGCAGAATTAACAAACCAAACATAATGTGTGTAACCATCAGTGTAAAAGGATTTTCAACCTCGGACCACCAGCCGTGGCAGAAAATTGGTTAATAATCGTGTGAATAAAAGATAATAATAATAATAATAACAACAACAACAACAACGATACTAGGTAGTATACTAAATACAGCACACCCCAGAACGGACAACCGCGACGGCAGCGGCAGCGGTGCGCGGCGCAGCGTGAACAAACCTTCGACCTTGGCCGTGAAGTGTCGGTGGTACGTTCGGTGTGTGGTGTGTTAGTGAAGGGACCAGCGAGCGACAATCGTACTGCTGTCACACGCCCTTGTTGGTTCGGTTCCAGCCAGCTTTTTGAGACTGATCAAACCGGAGGACTGGCATGGAGAATCAAATGTTTACCTTCCGTTGTGAAGCGAAGAGATCTGCAACCCTGCGATTTAGGAATAGGTAGACCTATACCTGACTAGGCTGTCGGACGACGTTTTTAGTGAGTACTCGATCAGGTTAGTAACTGCCCGGTACGGAACCCCTTTAACCGCGGTGACATATTAAACCGCGTTGCGCCAATAATTGAATTATAGACAATGCTGGCAGTCACCGTTCCGATGCGGTTACTGATGGCGGCGCGACGGGGGCAATTACACGCTCTGCTTATTAAAAGTTAAAAGGCAGTAAATTAGCATATGCGTACCCAAGCTGAAATGGGCGTGCAAAGGTTAAACCGATTTTAGCTACTGGCGGACACATGCAAAGTACCATTTCGGGGGTGGTGATTCCGATTAGTATCTGCACTTCCGTGTCCGGTTGATATTGAACTCATTCGTGCAGCGTTTGTCGCGCAACCACCGGAGACTGGTTGGGCAGAACAGAAAACATCAATTAGGCAGCCATCGTAGGCTGCCTCCGGAGCAATTTGCTGTGTGCGTCATTACGCCAAGTAATTTTGCCAAGCAAATGTAATTTAAACAAATAGTCACGAAAACTCAATAAACATGGCTAAGTTAATGGTTCGCAGATCCCTCAAAAATTGAACCGAAGTCGCGCAACGATTGCGAGAGATTGTGTGCCATCTTGCGCAGGAGTTCGTGCCTGACAATGGAATTTTACAACGAGAACGTGCGAGGTTAGGAAGAGGTGTGACAATCGTCGGTGCCTTTATCGTTTCTTGATCTAACAAACTCTCCCGCAGTGATCTGATGTGGTTTCGTAGCTAAAACGCAATAGAATCAATTTAAACAGCAAGAGTGATTCATTGAAAGTGACGGTTTTAACCATAGTGATAATGCATACAATAAAATAAGGGCACATAACATTCGCAGTGGATCAATGAGTCATGTTGAATTCGAAAGAAAATAGAAACATAAACTCCCTTGGTATACATAAACGATAGAAATAGATCCAACTTGGCGATAATTGTTGGCTGTTTCGAAGAACCAATCAATGTGAAAGGCAACAACATGGAGGTGCATCAATTTCTTTTCACCAACTGCGTCAGGCCGTCACGTATGCGTGTCACACTAATAGGATACATTGTGGGATATATATGTACTATAAACTCAACTTAATATAAAAATTTAAATATTTTGTGGAAATTTCTTTTTTTTTTTTGAGAATTTTTTTGTAGCTGTAGAGCTAGGTTCTCGGAAGGGCTCCCCATCAGAATCACACACTACAATTGCACACGAGACTGGCATTGCCGACCACTAAAACACTGCCTAAGGCCAATTGCAGCGCACAGTGGGACGAGCCCGGACTTAAGTCCATATATGAATGTTATGCGATATTCTCGCTAGTATTTTTCTCTATCAGCTGAGCCATCAGAGACATTTTTGCGAGATTTTAAGTGATTTGAACGTAAAATGAATTTTTGGCAGCTTTTTTAAGGGCATATTTCAGGTGTTTTTTGCATAATTTGACCATAGGAACTACATCCGGTTATTTTCGTTTTTCAAAGAAATGGTTGATTTTATGCATTGCATTACTTCACCAAAACTATCCGTGTGATAAAATTACATCATAAAATCGCCAAAAATAAGTCACTAGTTAGTTTAGTTAGTGTTTAGATAACTGTTTGTTATAAATTTTTATTAAATTCGAACTTCTAATGCGATAACAACAACGACGCCCGTGAATGCCCGCGATCACACTATACTCATTCGAAAGCTTTTAATTTTCTCTTTAAAATGAGTATATGCTAGTTTTGCGAAAACTTGCGATAAGCAGTAAAAATTTTAAAAAACTGTGAATTGAAACGCATGGTTATTACTGATATTGAATTTGAATAATCACTTTATAGCTAGAATAATGACACGAATACATGCACAACTGTCAAATAGTATTGAGAGCAAGGTTTTACTAGTGATCAAGAGTAAGGAGCCGAATGGGAAGTATGTTTTTTAAATGGTAGAGGCACCATCTGAAATAGGTTAAAAATGTTTCTGGAACTTTTTCTTGCTAACTTGCGCAATAACTGTCAAATAGAGTGAATACAGTTGAGCTCTAGTCATTTAGTGAGAGTATTTTGATCCGAATTTGCATAGCACTGATATAGCTTAAGGGTATGCGATATTATCCAAATAAAATAACACCATTTTTAAATGAACCATATACACGAAAAAGGGTTTTGGATTTATTTTCATTTAAGATATGAAATAAGAAATCTAAGTAACTTAAAACACAACTACGAAAAAAAATCGTTGACCATCTTGTTGATTAGTGAATGCAATAACACATTCCACTAAGACGCTCAAAATGTTTGTTTTGAAAATGATAGAAAATGTAGCTTTCATATCAAGTAACCCACTAATGAATTAAATGTTCTAAAATTAGTCGAACACATCTTATTTGAACCGTAAAAACATAATAGTCATTTCTGAAGCCCCATAATGAGATGTCCATTAATTCGTTTCAATATGGAAAATAAATTCCATAATAACTATTGGAAAAAATCAATATAAAAGACAAAATATTTACTTTTGAGCCACACTAATAAGTAGTAAAGTTCATTTCTTTTTTTATAATTAAAATAGAAATTCAGCGCACAAAAACTTCTTTAAACACATTTTTGAACCTTCACAACAAAATAATTTTTTGAGCCACCCTAACGTATAATGATTTTTTTGCATGTGTTGATATCAAAAACGATTTAGCACACGAAAATTAATATACACTAATTTTGAGAACGATTTCGAAAAAAAATATTTTTGAGGCACCCTAATGATTAGTAAACGCTTATTTTTGAAATGTTTTAATATCAAAAACGAATTCAGCGTACCAAAATTACATAAAATCATCCTATCCGGCAAAGTTTGGACTTTAGTCCACCTTTTGTTCTAAGTCGTGCCACTGTGCAGCGGGCCGTGATTCTGAATGAGCGGGCGTAGGGACCTCGCGATCACGTGTATCATCGCGAAGGACTCGAGCATTTGTACGCTAACGTGTTCAATCGCGTGTGGGTTTGCATGTAGCTTGTGCTAACGTGTATGTTACTTCGAGTGTATACATTCGATTTTATAACCGTGGATGATCGCGCGCGGACCGTGAATCTGATACTTAATTTTCAGTGTACGGTTCAGGTGCTAGAAGAAAGTGAGTTCTTCCATACCACTAGAGTTCCCGATCATGTCGCCATGGAACGTGTTGCCTAGTGGATATGAACATTATTTTTGATTTGGCCAACTGAATGTATGGGCCTAAGTTGCAAGGACGGAGAGTAAAGATTTCCGGACGTGACCGATTCATGATCGCGCGAATACGGACGTTTGTGGGTTCGCGTTAAAGACAGCGTTTTCAGCTTCGTAAGAACTAAAACGTTCACTTTATTACCAGGGTGTTATCAACTTTGCGCGATCGCGGCCGTAGGTGTACCTGTGTGATCGAGAACAGCTTAAGCGTTCGTATGTTAATATGTTCGGCGCGTGTGACGCACTAGTGCTAGATTTTGTAAACATGTGGCAATTCATATATGCGCGTGTGTTCTTAGATGGTCACTCGGACCGTCATTCTGATGTTTAGTTTTCTCAAAATTACCGCAGAAGTCCTAATATTCCATTTTCCCTTTATGATTAATCAGACCACGTTTCGATTATTCCAAAATCTTATCGGCACAGTTCTTCGGTTCTTACGGATCGTTGCGATCAGTTGTGTGCCTAAGAATACCAGTAGTATTTTGTTTTAGGTTTAGCTTCTATTTGGTGGCCAAATTGGTCTGCAGGTACTGATGAGACAAAGTCAAGACGCAAATCATTGACTTAATAAGGTTATAGATTTTGAACAAAATAGATAAAATAGAGATAGTAAAAATAGCAACAACGGTAACAAAGCACAAATGATTTAACTAAATACAACAACTAAAATAGACAAATATAACACAGAGCAGAATTAACAAAAAAATAAAAAATTGCTGAAAATCACAAAAAATGAAGCAACAAAAATAACAATACTAAGAAGGTAGCAACTACAAACCTTGCAAAAGTGGCAACAACAGATAAAAAACAACAATAAGAATTACAAATGTAGTAGAAAGAAATTATGTGATATCCTGTAACAAGAGGAAAGAGAGCAATACTGCGAAATGTCAAAAATTTAATAAGAAGCAGTTGTTCTGCCGAATGCTTTTGCGTCTAAAACCAAATTCTTGGCTTAGGTAAGTTATCTTATGACGAAAGGCATATGTAAACAATTTCTGACATAAATCGATGCAATCATCAATTCCAATTGTTTAAAGCTTATAAGTTAATTCTGAGATCCGGTTAGCTTTTTTCACTTGACAGGTAAAACTGTTTCACTATACACACCCAACTGGAAAAACGAATTGTATCTTTACAGTATAAACTAAAACATGCAAACAATAATTATTACTTTCTTTCGAGAGTTTTATGGTATATTTCGAGAGTTGTTCAACTGAAGCTGTAGAGCTATGGTCTCGGAAGGGCTTCCCGTTAGAATCACTCGATACACATGCATTTTAAATACAATTGCAAACGAAACGGGAAATGTGACCCACTAAAACACTGCATTAGGCCAATTGCAGCTGGCCGTGATTCTGAATGTGACATTCATTGTACGGTACAGATCTTCACGATCGCATGTATCATCGCGAGAGGCTCGAGCGTTTATGCGTTAACGTGTTCGATCGTGTGGGCGTTTGTATGTCGCGTATGCTAGCGTGTATGTAACTTCGCATGAATAAATTCAATTTTATTTGGATGATCACGCGCGAACCGTGAATCTGATACTTAATTTTCGGTGTATGCTTGAATAGAGTATATTCTTCCACATCACCCGAGTTCCCGGTTATTTCGCATTGAAATGTGTTGTATAGTAAATATGAGCAGATTTTTTATTGGTCCAACTGAAGGCCTTGACCTAGCTAAGACAGAATGTAGAGATTTCTGGACGGGTATAAGTTTATTAGTGCTAAAACATGTACTTAATCACCGGGGTGTTTTCACGATTAAGAAACCGCGAGCTTTGGTGTGCGTGGATGATCGCGAAGATCTTAAGCGTTTGTATGTTAACGTACTGAATGCCAAAAGAAAGTGAAATTCCCCATATCATTAAAGTTCCCGGTCGGGTCGCTATGGGACGTGATATTTAGTGGATATGAGCATAATTTTTTCGATTGGTTCAATTGATGAAATGAGGCAATGCACAGTGTTTTAAAACGTCGTTTTCGTGCTCAAAATAAATAGCGTCTACACCGTTAACTTAAGAAGTATAGTTTGTTCGGAGAAGTTGTTGTTCTTATGATTGCGCATCCACAGGAGTATACCGCTCAGTGATTAATTCACCTATAAGTGATATTCGGCAAAGTTGTAGCAAATATTACTACAAAAGAAATTGCTGAAGACACTATATATCTAGCTTTAATAGTTTACAAGTTAAAGAATATATTATATGGAAGACCCCTTAAAATTAGTTTTTTCATGATAACTTTTTTAGACATTCTTCTATCTTCTTGGAATCTTCCACAAAGTTGTTTGCGGTATCGAAACACATATTTTTGCTGAACATAGTTACTTCCTATCTATTGAATTTAAAAAGATATTCCAAATTTTACGATATTTTTAGGGTAACTTCCACCTTAAATAACTCGTTAAGGAGCAAACAACATCATAACATGCTGAAAGTACTAGATTTTAAATTTTATATAGTAGCCCGATTGTTAGTCGACGCGATTCTCCCCGGGTGTTATGTTCAATACAATATGCCATCGCAGTGGTATAAAATGAAATATACAAGCGCACTGCGACAAACAGCATCATGTTTTTATGGTAAATTGCATAGAACACCGTTCGCCTATAACATGCAATGCATATGGTTTGCATCTCAAAAATCGAAGTGTAGATTTGGATGTTTTTAATAATGTCGAAATTTTCATTATAAATTAGATAAATAATTTTGTTTTTAATCATCGTTTTCTCCGTCACCTTCAAAGCTTCTTCTTCCGCTAGAAGAGCTTTGACGTCTTCTAAAAATCATTTTATACTTTTTTTAGCCATCCCCGATCTTCAGTCACAACATGATCCATATTGTGAACAGGTGACGTTTATCAAGCCCCATTACAAATGTCACGAAATACATTAACAAACCTTTCGGTGGGATTTCCATCATTTTTTCAAGCTTACCAGTATCCACTGATTATTTAAATTTCACTTGACACACTTCTCGAACGCACAATATGCTACGTTTCGTACTTTGATATTGATTGTGGTCAAAGTTCCCTTTTCCTTTTTTTGAGACATCAATAAATATATTTTGCGCAATTTACCATGAAAAGATGAAACTGCTTATCGCAGTGCGCTTAAATATTTCATTTTAAACCACTGCGATGGCATATTGTTTTGAACATAACACTCGGGGAAAATTGCGTCGACTAACAATCGGGCCACTATATAAAAGTTAAAAGCTAGTACTTTCAGTATGTTATGATGTTGTTTGCTCCTTTTTGCTCCTTAACGAGTTATTTAAGGTGGAAGTTACCCTAAAAATATCGTAAAATTTGGAATATCTTTT
This sequence comes from Topomyia yanbarensis, assembly GCF_030247195.1. Taxonomy (NCBI): domain Eukaryota; kingdom Metazoa; phylum Arthropoda; class Insecta; order Diptera; family Culicidae; genus Topomyia; species Topomyia yanbarensis. The sequence goes on from NC_080670.1 coordinate 39,641,469, forward strand.
TAAATTCAACAGATAGGAAGTAACTATGTTCAGCAAAAATATGTGTTTCGACACCGCAAACAACTTTGTGGAAGATTCTAAGAAGATAGAAGAATGTCCAAAAAAGTTATCATGAAAAAACTAATTTTAAGGGGTCTTGCATATAATATGTTCTATAACTTGTCAACTATTAAAGCTAGATATATGATGTCTTCAGCAATTTCTTTTGTAGTAATATTTGCTACAACTTTGACGAAGAAACAAAGTCTCTATCTTAATTAGATCGGAAAATAAATTTCGTATATTACTTTTAGGTGAATTAATCACTGAACGGTATACTCCTGTGGATGCGCAATCATAATAACAACAACTTCTCCGAACAAACTATACTTCTAAAGTCAACGGTTTAGACGCTATTAATTTTGAGCACAAAAACGACGTTTTAAATCACTGTGCAATGCTGCTAGACCGGGGGGAGAGGCTTCCGACGAGACCGAGTCATGATCGCACGAGTGGTGGGTTAATACCTGAGACCGCGTTTGTAAATTTATAGGAGCTACAACGTACACTTCATTTCAGGTGTTTTAATGTTGGCGATAAATAAATATGTGTGGTTGATTGCAATTGCATGTTCGCATTTGTGACCAGGTTTGTGCTATCGCGAATGCCACGAGCGTTTGTACGTTTGGAATAGGAGAGACTGTGAGTGTGAATGAGAGAATTAATCTAATTTAAGATACAGTAATAAGCCGATTAAAGCAAAAAAAAGCAAAGATATTAATTAGAAATGTAAAAATTGACCGATATTATTTTTGGTCAGAGTTGCCAATGTTCCAGATTTATCTGGAATCTTCCAGATTTTTCCTAACTGAATAGACATTTGTTCAAGCCATTTTACCAGATTTTTTATATTATTCTGAATTCTACGTTACACTCTAGAGGGAATGTCATTATGCCAGATTTATCTGGCACAGCTAGTTTTTTTTGAGCTTCTAGCAAAAAAATAAACCTCTCATTCTACCAGATTTTTAAATTATAGAGATTGTTACACACAATTGTTGGAAATCTGGGTCATATTTTCCAAAACAAAAATCGATTAATGTTCTATAAAGACCAGAATGTATGCCAAATTTCGATGACTTTGAGGTCGTTGTCAAGTGACAGATTTTTCCAGACATTTTTATTTGAACTGCCAGATTTTCTTTGAAAAATAGTGGCAACCCTGTTTTTGGTACACATGAGTAGTGAAAAAGCAAAATAATAGAAATACAACAAAAACTAACTAATGAAGTGGAAAAAAAACACATGTAACCTATAATCAAATTACTTGAACCCGTATAAATGCCAGCAAATGAAATTTATTTACCGCATTAACAACAATTGCATTCTGTTAGCATTTTATCATGATATGCTGACCGGGAATGGTTAATTCACGTGCGTCGGTAAATATATTTGTCGCTCGATTTATCCAATCCGATCTTCCTGAATGAATCGAGTCTAATGCACAAATTGAGCACCAAAAGAATTATCCACTATTCTATCATATATGCCAGCTCTGAATCCATTACCTGACCCAGCTGTCATCAATACTCAGAACAACACTAGCTCATAACAGTTGTACCCTAGTACTAAAAACTACAATTATTGCAAAACGACCACGGCTTCTACATTTACATTTCTTTAATTACATTTCTTTAACCCTTTGCGACGCAGTGGGACGTATACGTGCCACCTACTTCTCCTAAGTTTTTATTGGATTTCTAGTTAGCGTTGATATCTAAATACGAATTCTTTCTTTTAATCAACTCTTAGGAATGTAAGGAGTTCAATTGGCACATTATGTGAAGTTGTTAGTTGCTTAATAGTTATAAACAATTAAAACTCGAAAATATCGTTTTTTAATAAATTTGACTGTGTCTGAATTATAAGTCCTAGAGGTCTAAATTTTTTTTTGCAAGTATCTGAAACATGGAACTAAATAATAGATTTTTTTCAGAATGTCAGTTTTTTCGAAAAAACAATTATCAAAATATGCAAAAATGCAGTTTATTATTATGTTGGTCTAAAAAAGATTCTGAGGAATAACTTCTCAACTAGCATAAAAATAGATTATGTGGTTTTTGCTGTCGCTGATAACGATTTTGGTAACAGAATTTGAAAATTCAAAATTTCGGCTACATAATGGCAGCCATTTTTTTACGAAATTTGCGAATTTTGTTCAATGATCATAAAACTCGATTTACGAGAGTTTTTGGGGTCGCTGATTACGATTCTGATGTCAGAATTCGAAAATTCAAAATGACGCCTACAAAATGGCAACTCTTTTTTACAAAATTGACAAATTTTGTTACAGTCAGTATAAAACTCGATTCACGGGTGTTTTTTTTTTGGGTCGCGCAGTCGCCATATTGGATCCGCCATTTTGATTTTTACATTTTCGACGTCAGAATTAGAATCAGTGACCCCGAGAACTCCCTTGTAAGATGTTTTAGGCCAATATAAAAAAACATGAATTTTAGCCAAGCACAGTCGCCATATTGTATCCATCATTTTGAAGTTTACATTTTTAACGTCAGAATCTGAATTATCGACCCCTAAAACCGCCTTGTAAGATGTTTTAGGCCAATATAAATAGATGAAATTTAGCCAAGCACAGTCGCCATATTGGATCCGTCACATTGAATTTTCCATTTTCGACATCAGAATCAGAAGCAGCGACCCCGAAAACCCCCGTGTAAAACGTTTCATGCCAATATAAAAAACATGAAATTTTGCCAAGCACAGTCCGCCATTTTGAATTTAATATTTTCGACGTCAGAATCAGAATCAATGACTCCGAAAACCCTCTCGTACGACGTTTTAGGTCAATATATCAGTGACCCCGAGAACCCCCTTGTAAGACGTTTTAGGTCAATATAAAAACATGAAATTTAGCCAAGCACAGTCCCCATATTGGATCCGCCATTTTGAATTTTACATTTTCGATGTTAGAATCAGAATCAGCGATCCCGCAAACCCACGTGTAAGACGTTTTAGGCCAATATTCAAAAAATGAAATTTAGTCAAGCACAGTCACCATATCGAATCCGTCATTTTACATTTTACTTTTTCGACGTCAGAATCAGAAGCAGCGACCCCAAAAACCTATATAAAGCTAAAAATAACAGTACAACCAACGAAAAAAATTCGCCTCGCAAAGGGTGCACGACGACTAAGTAGACCGCTCAATCGACATACACCCACTGCGAACCGTGTCCACCAACCCTGCCATTAAGCTGTCGAACAATGTTTGCAAACACAGCCCACCGAAACAGGTAATCCACGGCGACCCACCAGCATGCACAGGCTAATGGTTGACCGTGGGGTGGTGCAGAGTATGAAAAAACATAAAAATCTCAAACTCATCAACCTACGGGAGGGAATTCTAGTGTTATTTTTAATTATTTTAAAAAATATAAAAGATGCACGGCCTCATCAAGCTAACAAATTTTAAAATCAAATCAAATTCTATAACACAAAAACTCACACAAAAAGGACAGCTTATAAAACTCAATTTTAGATCGTTTTAACTTTCCAAAAAAAAAAATTCGACGAATTCATTCGTCGTTTTCTGCAACGAAGGATTTTTGTACATTGTAAATAGATGGTTTTGTTCATTTCACGAACTGAAAAAATGTGAACAAAAATTTCCAAAACTTTTTATATTTATTGTACGTTGCACGAAAATTATCATCGATAACGAAACTATTTTTCGTGAATGAAACGAAATGTTTCGTTATTTTATTGAATGTTTGAATATAGTACGAATATTGGTCATACACTGAACGATTATTTCCCTTCATCGAACAATTTTTTTTGTAGTTTTACACATTATTTTTCCATCCGATCTTTGAGGATTGGTGTTTGACAACATCGATGATTTTTAATTAGAAGATCAATATGGGTAAATCGATTTTATTTCAAAGGGCTCAGGGTTGGTATAGCACCACAAAATCGGGTTTTTTTCTGCGCATGAAAGATATTACTGAGCATTTGGATACACTGAAAGTCAACCGATTTCGAACACACCAGACACAAAACTCATCTAGTTGACGCTGTAGTTCAATGCAGTCTAATTCAAATCGCACAATGAGAAATAAGTTTAAGGTCATCTGTATAGGAAAGTTTGCAGCCTTGTGGAAGGACATTACAAACGTCATTGAAGAACAGGTAGAACAGTAAGGGTCCGAGATTGCTACCTTGGGGTACACCTGACAAATTTGTGAAGTTATTCCAAGTTTTACAGATAGGGAACGTCCAACGAAATATGATTCCGTTCAATCTTTGCCAATAGAAGGGAGTGATCAACGAGATCGAACGCTGCTTTAAGATCGGTATAGAGGGTATCCACTTGTGCTTCTTCTATACCTATAATACAATGCGAAGTGAATTGTGCTAAGTTCGTTGCTGTTGACCTACCTGGACAAAACCCATTGTTGAACTGTCGATATACATGTTTTGACTTAGCAGAATAGCACATCACTTACAAGAATTTGGAACAGTTTGGAACCAGCTCAAAGGGAAGTTATACCTCGATAATTTGCTGTCTTGCTCACTTCCCTTCTTAAAGACGGGAAACATAACCGACTTATTCCAACACAGAGGATAAAGCAACTGATTTAAATTAAAAACTTCAACTGAGCACATGCAAATAATTCGTATTTGTTACGAAAGTTAATTTTATGAAACTAATTCGTAGCAGATTTACAGTAGGATTCCGTTTTTGGCAACAATATTTCTTTTTCAGTTGCCAAAACTGGAACCGTGCCAAAAATGGAACCTTACTTTAAAAGCTTTTATTTTCAATTTGTGACATCACAAATGTCACAAGAACATTAATTATATAAGAATATGTGAAATGGAATGAAATAATAGAAAAAAACAACAAATTTAACTTTATTCGCTATGTCCGCCTCCATAAAATCACAGACAACAGACATATAAGCTAGAACAAACTTTCCCGAAAAACATGTGTAAACATTTAAATGAAAATACGTTGAAAATCACCATCGCATACAGGTTCGCATGCGTGAATCATCATTGTATCCAAGTTTGCACACAAGTCCCGTATAGCGATTGCTGGGCGATCGAAGCGCCGACCAGTGGCAAGTTGCTACTTGCTGTTGTCATTTCAAAGCGACAGTTTTATTTCTTACACAAGTTGAAAACTCTACTTGTATGTCAGTTCTCAGTGATAAAATATAGTGAATATGACTCCTATGTTTGGAAATAAAGTCAAAAGCGATATCCATTATTACAACAAAATGATTATTGAGCATTTTTCAAAAGATTTACTATGAACAAAAATAATGTTGCCCAAAAAGGAACCCATTTGTTGCCAAAAACGAAACTTTTTTGTTGCCAAAAATGGAGCATGCCAAAAACGGAGCGTGCCAAAAACGGAATCTTACTGTACATAGAAATTCATTCAGTGAATTAATATTTTGTGCATAAATATTTTGAGAATTCTTCGAAAAAAAAATCGAAAGATGCTCGTAAATATTAGAGAAATTTTCGTACATTTCATGAAACAATTCGTTCGACTACTGGAACCGATTTGTAATAAGGCTACGAAAGTAGTTTCGTCCTTTTTACGAAAAATTCGTAGTAAAAATGAAAAAGTGTCCAAAGTACTACGCATGATTCATCATATATACGAATAATTCGTATATTTCACAAAAGTTTTCTGTACGAAACCTTTTCGTGGTGGATTTACGAACATATTCTATTCTTCTTCTTCTTCTTCTTCTTCTTCTTCTTCTTCATGATGAAAAACAAGTTTTCTCTTTTTATCTACTACTGTAATTCTGTAATTAGCGACTAACCGTTCATCCTAGATTTCTCCTCAGAGTATTTTGACAGTTGGCTTCAACACTCTAATTTATTACTCACGATATGTGTTGAAATTTATTCTGGTTCCGAATGCGTTTTTGTACAATTCAGCCATATTTCGCAAGCAATAAATAATTTCGAAACGTATAAGGTTTAACGTTGATTTTAATTCAATAAAGATTAAAACTTAAATCCACTGAATACGGTTATGATATGTTGCGAGTAACTTGACAGATTGTAGAACTGTGACAAGCTACTAGTAAGATAGATAAACAATGCTGTTCGCTGTCATCATGTGAATCCAACATGGCCGATTGGCTCGCCAGTAGTCTTTAATTACCGTGATCCAAAGCGTTTGCCAATAATTGACCACCAATCAACTTCCGTAACTCATTATCTGTAGCGAATTTGTCCCCAAGCGAATCACTAAACGGCCAATAAAAATGTGGCGTAGCCCGTCCGGATTCCGTATCCCTATTCGGCTGTTCGCTTATTCGCAATTATGGCAAACCCATGATTCTCTCCCATCTTCAGCGATGTAATAATAGATATATGTATAACGTGACGATGCGTAAGCATTAGCGTACCTACCAACCCAGCGGCAGACAAATCCGGTCCGGATGCTATTATTGCCATATCGATACGCCTCAGAAATCGAAGGTGTTGATGAGACATTTTCGATAAACTTAATACTGAAAGTCGACGAATGGTTGCCACCGTGAAAAGCAAATAAACTGGATTTACGATCCCGATTTGCTATCTGGAAATATTCAATTGAATTCAGGTTCAGCCGGCCCCTGAAAGGCAGTAAATATTGGTGAACAAGAAAAAGAAACTAGATTTTTTTTGCCACGCTTCAAGCAGTAAAATTCCCGGTACCTACCCGAAGCCGAAGCTCCAATTGTGGCTGTCACTTTCGCTGATGTTGACGTTGTTGCCTGGTGCCGGTTTGTTTTGTGCACGTCATTACCATTCGTTGCCCAAGGTCGGCCAGCGTCGATAGGTGGTCGTGATGCAAAACTATATCTCACGCCATACTGGGGCCTGGTGGCAGTAATTGCCATTCTGGGAAGGTTTCAGTCGCTCTCGAGTAATGATTCTTACGCCGCGGTCGGGTATTGGGATGTTGGCTGAACGAGAGGCTATGAGGGAGCGGCGGCTAGCCAGACTGAACAATTAGATTCGAGACGACCCGCTGAACGTCAATTATCACGCAAACATACTCAATAACATCGCTGAGACAGTCAACAATGATAGTGGGATTTGCTAATTGATTTCAAGCGGACCGGTGAAAGTCCATTCCACAGCTACACACAGCGAATTGGATATTAATTTCGCGGGAATAAAGTGAAAGTGAGGCTGGGCATCGTGGCATCATAAGGAAAGAATGGTTTCTAAGAAAATTTAGACAAGGGTGTGTGCTAGCAGAAGGCTAACGTGTATTATTTCCTGAGATGAGTAAGTCAATGAGGCCAATACGGTAACTCAGACTAGATAAATAGAGCCTTGCGCAATCACTTGTTTCTCGATCCCGAACTAAAGATCAAACGTAAATCTTCCACCCGTCAGCTACTCGCTTGTGCTGCAATTAAAATGCAAATAGACTCCTCTGCCATCCTCCTGATGGAACAACATCGTTTGGCATCTGATCTATCACAGCCTGAGTCGTGCATGTCTACGACAAAAATACGATTTTCCCATTCCCGTCCGTTCCGTAGGGAACTCGGTATAGGTCAACCGCTACCCCGACAATCCGCTCGCTAATGGCAGTCTGTTGTCGTGCCTATCGTTCTAATGTTATATGCAACTAATTACAGCGTATGGAATAGCAGATGATTAAACAGACTGATGACTTATTCGCCGCATGCAAGCGAAACGAATTTAGTCCTCATTACCTACAGGAATCACTAAGGCGTAATTGCTGCGGCAGACCTGATGCGTTGAACTGGATTCTATGTTTGACTGTCCACCCTAACGAAACTTGGCTCCACCTCAAAGGATCGGGTTCGATGACCTTCGTGGCGGCCACAGACAACACTGTACTTGTACGTGCAAATGGAGGAACGTCCGAAATGGCGAAAGGGAGTGCAACCTGCCAATTAGTTGTTGCTTTGTTCAAGACCCGCCACGGTCACCGAAGTTATTCCGTTTTGCAAAAAGAAAACACGCAGCGAAAGAATTTTGGGAATCATAGCAGGTGAGAAGAACATTCTCATTCTTCACAGTGTGCTGCCCATCAAAATATGGCGATGTTCGTAAAATATTAACACCGTAAAATATTAAGACCACTTTCTCACGGGATGGCGCCATGGTTGATGCAAAGTTTACCCAGCTTGTTACAATGTCCAGGGCGAAGGAACCGGTTTCGCTTATGGGAGCAGAATATAAGTCGTGGTGCAGCTGATAAAGTGACGGATGGAACCACCAGAGTCCAGTTCTAGAAGCAAAGTTTGGCCTGGAGGCTTTTTACTTCTTTGGTCTCGTCAATCAACCGTCTGATCGGTTCGGCTGTGATCCGGGAATCGCATCGGCATCGACCTCCAAATTACAAGACTTGATGAAAATGAGCGTTAAGTAGAGTTAAGTAGAGAAAAGGGTTGGGGGAAAACGGTTACAGTTTTCGATTCGATTCCAATGACAAGTATTGCGTTCCGCTACCGAGATCTGTTTAAATATGAAGCACCTTGTATGAATAATATATGTATATTTAAACTTCATTTTCGAAGTTATTGTTTGACGCTAAATGAGGTTTTAAAAACAAATGTACCCAAATCGTTTGTAGGAAGTAGTGCAAATTGCCAACATTGTGACGGCACCGGTGGTTGAGTGGTAAGCGTGGCCGCCACTTATTCCAGTTGGTCTGGGTTCAATCTCAGCCGAGGTCGTTGAGATTTTTCTGAGGTGAAAAAATCTTCTTTCGGAAGGGAAACCCGGTGGTCCTCGGTCCCATGAGTTGATGGATCGATATCGAGTCCAGATAGTGGAGTCACCTCTCTGGCATCGGTAATGAAGAATTCGAATCCAACTTCTATACTTACTAGCAAATATCCTCCTCCCGTGAAACTTGTGGAGTGCGCAGTAGTATATGCGGCCTCTAGCAAAAGCAAGTATCGGACTAACATTCCTTCCCTTTCCTTCTGCGATGTACTTTCGTGCCTGGCTGGCTCCGATATTGATCAATAAAACAGTTTAGGATTACCAGGAGTTGCACATTGAAAGATGTTTCACTACTCCCAAGCATAATTATCTACTGATTCCCTGTGCAAATTCAGCTAGTCCAGATCGATAACGGAGTAGCTGCCAGGGGTGGCCGCACAAGCTCAAGTAGTGCAAGTTGCCAACATTGTTATTGTTTAAACTTTGCCTGAAGAACAGCTTCTGTTCGCCAGTCTGCTTTCTCATCTCGTATAGATCAGAAATCTTGCGCACGGCACCAATGCCCCGAATAAATTGATTCATTTTCATGAAAATTTTCCAAACGGAATGAGAAAAAACTACTTTTTTCGTTTTCCAAGATGGCCGTTTATTGAGGATTTTTGATTCAACCTGAAATGAGTGAATCACAAAATAAATTTAGCCCATTACGGAAGAGCACAATCGCGATTGAATTTTCGCAGACCCGTCCTAGACCTAAAGTGTGTGATGTGGAACAGTTGATGAAGATGAAAATGAAACTTATGCTTACAGCTGTATTAAACATACAAATACATCATGCGAGACAAATAGTACTAATAGCGTTCAACACCTTAGCGAAAAACAACTTGCAGCACGACGTTGAATATGAAAACGTCAAAATCATATGGTATATGGACCTTGATCTGACGGAAATTCGCCTACACGATTTGGAACCTCGTACTAGAAGACTACATTAAAAGATTTATGTCGAAGTATGAAGAAAAAGAATCCGTCATAAACAACATTTGGAGAAACTTTTGTCCTGGCAACTTGTTAAGGTGGTGCCAATGGGGCTGAACCAACCCATATCGTCTTCATTGACTTTCAAGGACCGATCATCGCAAGTTGTTTAGGGAGGTTTTCATTAAAAATTTTCAAATATTTGATTTTCTTTTCTTTGCAGTTTTTGAATGGTTTGTGTTAAACGGGCTTTTCGATCGCGCGTCAAAAAAGTTTCTACAGACCATTGTTCGAAGCGAAGTCCTGGCCGCCCTGAGACACACGCCTCAGGTAGAAACCTTTTCATTGCATTATGCACGTTCCCAGAATGCTTCGCGTTGCACTGTACATGTGTACAGGTCTCAAGGACGTATTTCACGAATTGATAGGCTTCGCTGACTAATCGTAAGCTATCAAACAACCACAAAAACGGTGAAAAACGATTTTTTTTTGCCAAAATTGTTAAAGTCACATTTTAATCCGCCATGTTGGAATCGCAACCATTATTTTTGTGATTTCGATATTTATTAACTCAAAAAGGTGTTCACAAATCACAAGACCTTTTTGTTCTCGGTTTTGGGTGAAATACCACTTATTCTTTTGTGGGTATCGGCCACATTGGATCGGCCATTTTAAATTTCGAAAAACTGACTTTAGATTCGTAATCAGTGATGTCCAAAACCCATAATTTCATGCAATTATTACAAAATATTGATATTCTACCGCAAATAATTCATCGAAAGTGTTCTGAAAGGTTTAATCGCGTTTATCTCAAAACATGATTTTCAAAACTGCGTACAATCTCATTTGAAAACGATCTAAAGACTTCATTTTTAACCTCTCGAAAGAGACCCATTTTCATTGGAGGAATGACCTATAACATCTACACATTCTTTGTATTCACTACTTTTAGTGAAACTTTAAAGTAGAAAAAAGGGCTAAAAATCGCTAAGTTTGAGATGGCATCATAACGTCATATTTTAAGTTTTTTACCCGTTCTTAAATCATTTCTTCAATAAATTTAGTATACTTTAAAGCGTTATTATTAGCTTAGTGTTTCAGATCGACCGTGAGGGAGCGGGTCGTACGCAGTTTTGGAATTGCACGCTCACCTAACCTTAGACAGAACGTCACCACCGACGCCATTTTGTTTTTCTCGTCCTGAAAAAATGTGTAAACGAAGACGAAAATATAAGTTTTTTGAATCCTAAAACTGGTTCCATCTATGGTTTTTTTTCATTGGGCCACAACAAAATTCCAAATTTTGTTTACTTATTGGTCATTTGAATGAGAACCCGAGCAAATACTCATGGGTTCAAACACCACACAACCCCTTGAAAAGACCATGAACATGGTCTGTGCCCACTTTCACAACCATTAAAACCAGTGGCGGATCCAGGGGGAGGGTCTTGGGGGCCCGGACCCCCCCCCCCCCCCCCCGAAAATTTTTAAGTTCTTGAGAAATTTTAAAATAGTTTCTATTTTAAATTCATTCCAAGTTCAAAATCATACCACACTAGATTTGATTACCAAACCTGATTTTAATTAAATGAGGGTATTTCATATTACGTATTGCACAATGAACATTTCAAAGTTGAAATTTTGGACCCCCTGCGAATTTTTTTTCTGGATCCGCTCCTGATTAAAACACCATTAAATGGTCTCAATAACCCATAAATATACCAACGTATGGTTTTTTCATGGAATCTACCGGACCGTGACGATGGTGTTTTCGTGGGTTGAACCCATTTCAAACACCCATGTACAGCCCCATGAGTATGGGGGTATTATGGACTTTACGTTTGCTCGGGAACCTCCTCTTAACTACATACAAAGAATCCTATGCACATTCCCAGGACAGACGCCCACGTGTCAGTTCTCTAACCAGACGGCACACTATGGTATGCCATGTACCAAAACAACTAAAGAAACTTCATCTATTACAACTAACACCACCAAACAGTCCGCGACATCTGCTGGTACACTACAGGCAGCCGGTCAAAAAATAAACGCCGGACAAACAATATTCCACGATATCCCCAAGCCAATAGTTAACATACCCAGGGAAGAAATAAACAAGAAAGAAGACGGCTATACCAAAGTCACTCGAAAACACAAAAAAAACGCCAAACATCTAACAGCGAAAATCAGAGCTACTCCAGCGATGACGACATGAATGCAAACACGGACGAGGGAGAAGGCAGACGGAATGATCAGCAAACGGCACAGGGTAAACCTGACCATTACATCCCACCGAGACAGAACATTAATACAAGAAGCAGAAAGCGGTGCGCCCAAAATAGACGGCAGCAATAATATTAGATTTTTTTTTTCATTATTGAATTATTATGGATTGTAATTTATTATTTCCTTGAATTGTATATTATTTCCAAAAAAGACGAATGGCCCTGGAGGTTAAAGCCTTAATTTAAAAATCAACAAGCACTATTCGTATAACCATTTGTGGTTTAGCTGAAGATGGTGAAGATTGTAGGTTAGATTTGATTGCATTTTCCTTAGCAGCTTCCACGTACGGGTTTCCGTGGTGTGCTTTCCGCTTAAAGGCACGTAAGAATTTGTCCTTTATGGGTATATAGTTTGAGTATTTGTAGTTCCATCCGTTGTAAATTATATAGCCAGGTTGGAGGGAATAGGTCTTTCGACTCTCATCCTCACCGCAGCACTCCCGTTATGAATACTCGGGAAGAAGTTTCTCCAAGTATCACGTGTACTTTTCAGAATTGCGACATGTATTTTGAAATCGGTTGACCTTCGGTACGCGGTGCTAGACTGTGTAGTCGTACCTCTATTTTAATTTCAATTTTAACGTTCTTACTTTCAACCACGTGGTTTATATTGTACTGTACAACAGTGGCGGATCCAGAGGGAGGGTCCTGGGAGTTTCAACTTGTTGAGAAATTTTAAATTAGTATCAATTTTAAATTGGTTTCAAAATCATTTTAAGTCTGTATAACGAAACTTTCTATTAGGGCTACCGATAAGGATTGAATGATATCACTAATGAATTGCGCAGGTGATGGAACTGAGTGAACAAGACTTTCGTAAGCAAAAGCTTCATTTTCACCTCCAGTAAATTTCCCATCTCGTCAATACTCAATCGATTAGTACAAACTTTGAAGCTCACTGGAAAGGCGTTGCTCCGGCCCGTAACTGCGATACCGAAGCAACAACTTCTGTTCAACTTTACTCATTATGGCCACAATAAAGAAAACGGCTCCACTGTTCTAGAACCAATGCACACTTGATCGAGAAAATACCTGTTATCGTAGATCTTGCTCGCATTTAGCGCTGATTCGGGGTGAAATAGAAAACTGACCACTTTGATCTACGTCTGGAACGAGTGGGAAATACTCTTTCTAATAGTAGCTTTGTTTAGATTCCTTGATAAAAGCACACTAATGAGGCTGAAACGTCGAACGAATATCGTATTCTCTGAAACGGAAAGCCGAAACACAACCACAATTACAGTGTGAAAATTTTCAAAATAGGCATCCTATCAATAAAACATATTCCAGTCATAGCCAATAATCTACTGTCTGGGATTGATCTATGCTATGAAAATGAAATGCACGATTTTTCGTTAATAGTTTTTGAATTCTCTCGTGCGGAAACACTTTCAAAGTTGCGACCGCATAAAATATTGGTCTACTAGATGAATTGATCCCTCAACTGCCTTCTTGTGTAACGTTCCTTATTCTCACGTACGCAGCAGCTAACTTTAAGAAAAAACTTCAATTCCGATCACTGCCCTTGCCAAAAACTGCAACAACAATTGACCGCTGGGCGCGAAGAGTTTCTGTACGTTCAATGGCCCCATATTACTACCAACGGAAAGCGAAATTACTCAGTGCTATCATTTCAGGTTGCGCGTGTAAGGTAGTGTTGATGCCATAAAACAAGGTCAAAAAAGTGATGTTCAAACGATCAACTAAACAAAATGAAAAATTGTATGCGGCTCGATTTTCGTACGGAGCAATAGCGAATACAGAAATCCGCACCACACGGGCACTTGTTCTGACAGACAAATTATGATTTGATCACGTGGTTATCACGCGTGTCGCAGGGGTGCGAGTGAAAAGAATAGGAAAGAATTTCGGCAACGGTCGGTTCGTATCGGTCTGATGAACAAACCCTGTCTTGATTCTGCTATTTTATTTCGGAACCCAGTGCTTCTGTTGCAATAGTACACGCTGCCAATTTAGAGAATGTGTTCCTGATCATTATAGGGGACGCAAATTATTCTAACAGTTTTCTGGCTGCAGCTGCAGATATTTTGCCAAATTATATAATTATTTAATAATCTTTAGCATGTCATGGATTTGCGTTTAAACTGCGTCTCAACAGTATCGGGCAGATCAACTTTACAACTCCGATACAAGATAAACTCCAACCGGAAAACTACTTGGAAAATGTAGAAGCAGGGCAAGTTCTGATTGGATCGGATAATAAGCCAATGTGTTCCCAAAACAATTCCATTCTGATGAAAATTGTTAATTTTAGATTTTTTTGTTATTAACTGTCAAAATTACCTAAGTGACTGAACCAGAAAACATTACAACCAAAGATATTCTACGTTATTCAATTTACTTAGAAATTGAGCAAACTTATTTGAATCATCCTATGTGAAAATGAGATCCTCTCTTTGTTCACTTTTTTTCGAATATTATGATGGCACATATGGTCGGTGTTAAGTCAGACCGGACCAAGTCGCAAAACATCAAAAAATTAGTTATTGATAGCACTGGATAAAGATTTTCTTCATCTACATTCCACTTTTACCAGATTTGAAATATGAAACAATAAACAAGAATTATGGTAAAAATTATTTTCCAACTATAATGTAAAGGATGCTGCGATTCAAACTTTAAACGCGTTTTTTCTCGAAATCAATGCACTGTCACTTAGTCCGGTCTGACCTAACAGCGACCATATAGCATTCAAATAATTTCCAGTAAATTTTGGAAGACTACGATTTCGACTAGCATATTATGCAAAAAGGTGAGAAGCTCACGTAAAAACGACTTACTTTTTTTCGATAACTACCCGAAAAAATTACCATTGCGTGCGGATATTCTATTCAGCGTCACCTGGCAACGCCTAAAGATCATTCGGTCTGCTTCTCTGATAATCGCTTTCGTTCATACTATCGCCGCTGCTGCTGTCTTGAAGATCACGTTGGATTGCACCGATAATCTTCTTAGACTTGTCGACCAGATCTATCGATAATCTTCTTAGACTTGTACCACCAGAGCTTAAAAATTGACATCCCTGCGTGAGCTTGGAAAAGAAACGAACTTTAATTCATGCCCGCCGCGATGAATGAACTGTTTGGATCGTTTCTATCGTCATTCGTTCTTTCGACACAGCGCATTCTAGTTCGCATATGTTTCAGACGCAAACTGAATTTCGTTCATATGCTAGTCCTGAGCGAGATTTTCGAGCAAATGTGCACCAAATATAGATAACGAACTGAATTTAAAATTTCGCACCACTGTTGATTACCTCTCTGTGATCTGCAAATTTTTGACGGTACTTATTCTTGCTACCGAAGCATTTTGTGTAATAGTTGATGGTTGGACAACTTTAACTTTGGCTGTTGAAATTTAAATGTTTGTGCTAGTTCTTAGGTTTCCGCGAACAGTTTTCCATAGTGTGTAGATTGTTCAATGAACTGACACGTGGAAGTTTGATTGTCATACGTGCATAACGTTGTCTGTACATTGCGGGTGCTTTGTGCCAGGGTAGCAGGGTGCAATGGAAGGAACCGAGCGATTTAGCCGCATTCTTACCACCCGAAAAAAATCCTCCAAGATTCGTGTATAACCTTCCGGCAATCGCGCTAGTGCACTGAGTGAACGCTGGTCTGAAAATATAGCGAAATCGTCTTAGAGCAACAGCGGCTGCTCGTTCAGTGGGCCATTAGCGCGACTTCCGGAGGGATAACGGAGACAACTTCATCATGTTGTGAAATGAATCGACGGATTGCGCTGTCGCGTGTTTTCAGAAACAAATCATGTAGGCGTAGATCGACTGCACCATCCTCCCTATAGACATATAGAAATTAGATTGGCAGTAGTTTTAGTCCTGTTGGAATGTGTTCTATCGCTGATCGTAAAACGGAGCAACGTGCCAAAACAAATTGCACAAAATTTGAGTGAATTGCATGATGCATGTATTAATTAATATAATTTATTGGAAAATTCATAACCTTTATCAGAATGCTCGAAAATTTTGAAACTTATTAGAATAGTAGAATGAAATTGCACTTGTCCCGGCACGGGTTGCTAAAACGATCTCTCGTCAGCTATACACTGAAACCTCTTATTACGAACTTTTTTTAACGTAATACGCAACTTTTTTACAAACAATTTTCGAAATAACCAGCTCTTTTTGAGTACGGGCAGTGCCACATGAAGTTGTATACAATTGAACACATTATTAGCTAACTACTACTAATAAAAGTTTAGAATTTTTGGAATGGCGACTTTCGGTTTAGATGAATTATCTATAACCTCAACGATACGAGGAATGGGGTTGACGAGTAGACGAAGGAAATCGAAATCTGAAGCCATTTCACAATCCAACATGGCCACTTTCGGTTTAGATTAATTTTCTATAATCTTAACAAGTTTGACGAGAAGATGACGGAAATCAATGCCTGAAACCAATGGCGACTGCCGATTTAAATTAGTTCTCCATAACCTCAAAAATGACCGTATTTCCGGAATGGAATTAACGAGTAGATGACAAAAATCGATGTCGGAAGCCAATTTGTAAGCCAAGATGGCGACATCAGGTTAAGATAAATTCTTTATAACCTCAACAATATCAGTATTTCCTGAATGGGAAAATTATGTAATAGATGTATATTTTGTTCTTGCTTTAGTCCTTAGACATAGCCTAATAACCCGTTTTGATTATTTAATTTTAAAATCGCTTAAGGCGGTCTTACAGTGCTAAATTAATTTTTTTTTTTTCATATTTTGCACCTTCAAGGTAGAAAAAATATGCTCAAAAAGGAATTTACTCGAATTGGCCTTGGTTCGTCTGCTATAGCCCATCAAATGGATTTTCATATGAGGCTGACAAAATCGGGTAAAAAAATTTTGCCCAACCGAAAGTCGGTATCTTGGCATTCAAAATGATTTCACTCATCGACTTCCATCAGCTACTCGGTCTATCTATCCAAGTTTTCGAAATGGTGCCAAACGTCCGCTCCCATCATCTACTCGTCAAGTCCGTTCCAAAAATACCCATATTGTGACTATTAGGTCCACTGCCTGCTTTTAGGTTTATTTCAACCAATAGCTTCAATGAGAACTATCAGCAACTGATATCTGTATCAGAAAATGTTTGCGTAGAAGCGACGTATTTTGTATATTGCATTTAAAAATTTGTGTCCAACTGATAATAAGTCTAAATGAACTAAGTTAAAGATAATGTAACAGCAAACGGTCACAAAATAGTAACACAAAGGGTAGGTAGATGTTTTGTCAGTGAATCAGGTCCGATTAGGAGCTCTAGGTGCCTGTAACTTCGAATGTAAACTTATTATTATTATTATTCATTTTTAAAGGTTTTAACCTCAAGGGTCATTCGGAAATATTATACATTTCAGATCAAAGCAGCTCAAAGAGCGAAAACAAGCTAATTATTGCAGTTTTCTATCCTGAGCGTACTACTGCCAATGCGGCTGGTCTTCTTTCTCAGTGGGGAATCGGTATTTCTATTATTTCCTTTACACTCTGATGGTTGTTACTTGTTCAGGCTCCTCTATTTCTCTGCACTATCGTTGTCGCTGGAGCAGTTTCGGTTTTCACAGTTAAATGGTTTTTGATGCTTTTTGTGTTTCTGGGTGACTCTGGCCTTCTTTTGTGATTATTCCTTCGCTAGATGTACTAGACGTTGATTTGCGGTTAAACGTTGGTTTAGGGCTAGGGTTAGGACTATTGTTTGACCGGCTGTCTGTGGTTTAGCAGTTGAACGTTGTTTGTTAGTGTATGTGTGTGCTGTGGATGAGACATTTCCATTAGTAGTTTTGGTGCATGGCTTACCGTAGTGGTGAACTGGCACATGGGCGTATGCCCAGGGTAAGTGCATAACGTTCTTGAATGTAGGTGACACTTTGAGATGATTTTTTTTGCGAAGGTACACTAAGAAGGAATAGGCACAAATCCCCGACTACATACGGGGAACGTGCCATTTACGCCAATATATTATGATTCCGGAAGAAGAAATAGGTTGGGTTAGTCGCATTCTAACCACGCAAATCCCGTTGAAAATTTCAGCGAAAGAGATTTTACAGGTTCCATTCATAACGGATTCCACCTCTCCGTATTTCGACATAAATCTTTTAATGTATTCGACGCTGGCGCCAAACCATGTAGGCGAATTTCAGTCATATAACTGACCATATATACAGGGATCTTGGTTTTTATGTTTATCGCTATGAAGTGTTCTACCTAGAATAACCTAATAAACATTACCAGTACCACATACCTTGTATGATGTAGTTGTATGTGAGCACTTCCATAAAATCAAGCTCCATTTTCACATTTAACAATTGTTTCCCCTCGCACAGTGTACGTCCAACTTGAGTTTGCGTTAAGTCGGTCCCGATTGTATTTTTCCGTAGTGGGGGCCGATTCAGCAACAAGACTTGACTGTTTCTAACGTGGATAAGTAACGACGCAGGAAACCATTGTTTGTAAACTTTGTTGTGAACAAACGGTGCGTTTTAACTTCTTGTCTGTACAAGGTCAGAGGGTAGACTGAGTCCAAACTTGGCTAAAGCTGTCGGAAAATTCTGATGGATCTAGTAAGCAAATGCAACATTACATTGATGAGGGTGGCAGGTTCCGTGAAAATAGGAGGAAACGAGTTAGTTGACGAGCTGTCTAACCGGGAAGTAGCATCTCGTTTCACAGGTCCTGAACCATGCTTTGGATTTGAACGTAGCAAGACATACAATTGTTTTTGCTAGACCTCGAAATTGAGTCAGGTTTCCCGGTCGCTACCAGTTGACAGGAGTTGGGGTTTTATCCTGACGCAGTTTCTCCTCACGCAAAAAAGACTAGAACTTGGATGCCCCCTGTCGTAGAACACCGTCAGTAGAGAAGTCGCGCATATAGTAGTGCAGCTACACAGGAAATCGAAAAGAGATCAACAAGGTAGTGACCAGAGCACACACTACCGGCTACCCTGTGCAGTAGGTCAGATCCACCGCCGGGGACTAGCTCGCATAGTCCGATGCGTCGATGAATCGGTAGCAGGTCGTCCAGGCACCAGTGTTCTGGATGCCACACCCCACCCGGAATCGCCGGACCAAACTAGGCATCCTATCGGGAAGATGATGAGTAGGTAGATTCATCGTCGTGGACTTGATCGAGTTGGTATAGGTAAAGCCCCAACAGCGGGTCGTCGATACGCCAATGAACCGGAAGCTAGCTTCCATCAGCAATCACCGGACCAACATCGGTACCTACTAGTTGGCCCATTGAGTAGGCTAGGTTCACCACCGGGGTCTATCCGAGCGACAAAACTGGAAGCTAAATGACTCACCGAAATTCACCGCCGCAAATTATCCGAGTAAACGCTAAATGGATCAAGTATGCAGAGGATATCGACCGGCCTGACGTACGCCGAGAACAATAAATATATAATACATCTACGCTAGGGAAGTTAGGAGCTAAATAGTTCAATGGATGAGCAATTTAACAGAAGATCCGAGTTAACTGCGACAAATTCGTGGTCAATAGAAAGAAGGATCAGCCTCCCCGCGAAGTAATATCAGCTTTGATGCAGATCCGTGGGGGGAAAGGCAGGAAGAAGAGTAAGGAGTGTTTCAGTGGTTAGGTACAAAATTGAGTCCCGCTCAGTGTCCTTACACTACAGGCCAAGATTTTGAAGATTTTCCAACCGTAGTATAAAATAAACAAAAAGAGCCACTTTCTCAATGAAGACTCCAGAGATGCTCAAGGAGGAAGACTAGATAATTTCTCACCTTACATAAACCAGAACTAAATTTAATAACTGACTTCTTAATAGTCCAGGGCTCTCTTAGAACAGGTCCAGATAAGACTCTCGCTCTCGCTAGAATCAGAAACGGCTCAAAGATCTTTGATAAAAAAATTCCAGATCCTGAACAGATCAGAGACACTCCTTCAAGAAAGATATCACAATTTTTAATGTCATTAAGTAACCTATAATCCACAAATCCCATTAGGAAAATCCGTAGGGGTACCAACACTGTAGCTGTGTAACCCGTTTATTGACCGATTAAACATATTCAATCACGTGCCCAGTGTCAAACCTGATCAACCTAGAGTCTTGTTTATTACTAGCAGCAGATACTACCGGTAGTTCACTGTGCACGTATAAGGGTGGACATAGAAAGGCTGAGTACCAGCCCTAACGCGTGTTTCTAATTGGCCAATCAGGTTCGTGCAAACAGCTAGCGATCCTAGTATCAACAAAACCGGACATCATTTGTTTTTGTTATTGAGGAAAAAAATTGACTTTGCTCGATATTATTAAGATTTTATAAATTCCGTGATATAACCAATGAGGTATAACATTCCGGGGTAAAATAGTGAAATTATCGAACATTGTTTAACCAAACAAAAATACAAGAAAATAATATCAAACTTATACGATGCACGTAGGCTAAATGGGGTAATATATCTCTGATGACTGTCTGTTAAATATTCCTAATTAACAGAAGATTCTCACACACTAATGAAGATAACGAAATAAGTAAATGCGCATGCATTACTCGTAAAACCTGTGATTTATTAGGCTTCAAATAGCAACTACCCCGTCTTGTCCCGCCCTCCCCTACCACTGGCCGTACACTGTGCGTAGGTAAACACAAGTGATCGCACTCGTGAAGCGTGCCGCCTTCTTAGTACAAAACTAAAAAGTAGTAGAGCTCCATACACAAAGCTAGAGACCGCTGCTGGTTTCAGACAGGTATAGGTGCCTATATTCACTTGATGAAAGGTGAAGGACGCGGTATTGAAAATGATCAACACTCGTGGCAGGCAACATACCGACGACCGCTGATTGGTGCTGGTGACGAGACAACGTCGGTGCGCGTCGTGGTGTCGATTTCGTTCTCCCGGCCCGGCCTGTAGGGAACTCGACATGTACTCTGCTCTCTCTCTCTCTCCCTCTCTCTGTTTCATAGACTACCAGCACTACCCGACCCGTGTCAACCATCCAACGGTAAATGCAGTCGCATAAGTTTCCGAAAAGCCTACACAATAAAGCGCGACTCGACTTGACGGTGGCGCGTGCGTACGATCGTTTCCTTATTTATATTTCTCTCCAGAGGTCTACTCTGGTTCAGAGTGTGCAGTAGTTACGGTCGATTGCCCTGTCTGATGGAGGAGGTAGGGTTCGTTCAGCTTTATGACTGGAGTACCTTCGCTGAATTGTTAAGCAGAATACCAGTTTTGTGCTGTGAATTGTCGACAATGCTCTCGTTTAAGTATATAAATTGAAGTTCGAAACTTGAAGCTTCATTGTTTGCTTATGATCGGAGTTCTGATACTCATTCTGCCCTCTACATCAGATAAATCAGTGTGAAGATTTGTATAATCGCAGCTTTTCTTTTGTTTCCTATTAGGTGCGTCATCTCGGGTAACACGAGTTGCGCAATAAATACGATAGCAATCCGGAAACGTGTCTTCCTAACGGCAACGATAACACGCTTGAACTTGTTGAAGTTCATCGTTTGGTACCCACCTCTCTAACAGTATAGATACTCAATCCGTACCCCCAAGCTGAACACACTGATTATCATTAATGCTACAGCAATACAATTCCGGTTTGCATATAAATAATAACCCATCGGAAGGGTTGAGTACCTACAAGTGACTTTCACCTTCGTAGAAAACGGTGTGCGATAATAACGATGATGATGATGGTACAGAACCCGGCGCGAGTTCGAGGCGAACTAGGCTCAGCTGCTCAGCCTTCACCGCTACAGAACAAAATACTTGTTCCGTTGCTTCTGGTCTGGTTAGCACCGATTATTTCGTTTTTGGAGTGATAGACACGACAACAGTTATTGGGACGTGGACTGGTGTACATTTGCGTTAGAAACGTTTCTGTTTGAAACTAGACCAGGGTTAATGTTTTACTAGCCCCATGAATCGGAATCGCGACCAGTGCAACTTCGACTTCTTTCTCGAGTCCAGTGTTGCCACGCATACTTTACCGGTATAGATTGAATAGCAACTTAAAAAAACTCAATGAAAAGTTCTTTAGAATGTGTTCAAACCCACACTGTTAAAATTAACATCTCTAACTTGTCCAAAAAACGGAATTTGTAAATTTTAGTTAATGAGCACATAATCACTGCATTTCTCTTATCTGCATCCACATACCGTAATTCGCTGTTAGTAGATCTAACTTGTGGTAATCTGACTTTCATAGTTACATGGCGTTATTTGAAGACCGTTAACCGTTATGTCTCCGACGTGGTACCCGGGTACCTTTTTAGGTTTCAATTAATGAAATTCTCATGTTGGAAATTGAAACTTTGTGACATCTTAGAACTTCACTATGTTAAGTTTTTGGGTTAATAATATTGTTGATGTAGTAAAAGGGGGAGCGAGGAGGGGTTCCTGAATTTTTTAACTACGTAACAGGCCGACGTGGGTACCCGGGTACCCACAAAACTGAAAAGCCAATAACTAAGGTAATTTTTAACCGATTTTGATACTTTTAAGGTTTTTTGGATTCAGGAACTCATCCACTTTTAGACTTGGTGAAAATGAATATGGTTACTTGGTTCGGTTCCCGGGAATCCGGATTTCCGTAAGCTTGTTCCGGTGTTGGGATACTGTTTGTGAATTTCAATGAAATTCTAGCAATATGGGTATCAAAATTCTTGGAATTGCATCGGTAGGCTGTATCTCGCGGTTTGGAACCATTTGACCCCGGAACGGACATTCCCGAGCAGGTTCCCGTGGGACCGTGAATGGCCATTCCATTCCAATTGCCATAGAGTCCCTTAACAATAAATAACAGACTTCCGAGACAATTTGAAGAGTTTTGATACTCATATTGCTAGGACATTATTAAAATTTACAAATCATATCCTAGTACTGGAACACTGCTCCGGAAAATCCGGATTAACAAGAACCAGATCCGCTCATCCGATTCTATTTTACAGAATCAAAAAGTGGACGAGTTTCTGAATCCAAAACATCTAAAAGTGTCCAAATCGGTTAAAGCAAACCATAGTTATGAGCATTTCAATTTGTGGGTACCCGGGTACCCTCGTTGGCCTGTTAAAGGTGTTTTTTTTTGTTGGACACATAACTGTTAAGAGAATGAGGGAGTATGGTGGGCTTAACTCATATTCACCATTCGAATTCTTTAAAGATCGATTCATTTTCGCTCAATGGCTGACCTCTTTTAACTTTTTTGTGAATTAAAAACCTTTTTTAAATTGACAAGGCAATATGGCTTTTACCAAATCATATCGGTGCGAAGTTCTGTTAAGTAGCTGAACAAATCATATTATCTAAGGACAAGCAAAAAACTCAAAACTTCCGTTATAGAGCTCCTAAGTCATGGATCTTTCGACTTCGTATCATCTGTATTCGGTAGATCCATTTGACCACTCAGACGCTGAATCCAGAACGAAACACGAACGATTGATCAAAAATATGAATAGGTACGTCTGGCTGCCAGATATTGATGGGACGAAGTTGCAACACAGGCGCTTAAATTAATATATTATTAGGTATAGTGCCTTTCATGCACAACGTGTTTCACCGGTTTTTGACAATAAAAAAACGAAAGATATCTTAAGTCTGTAAACCCAAATCAATAGGTTTAATCCCACGTCAAAAAATGATAATTAATAACTCCAAGCTTCCTACTCAAAAGATAAACCGCAACTTCCTAAATCCGATCCAGACTTCATCTCTTCCGCTTGCTGACCACAGCAAAAGCCTCTGTCCCGTGTGTGCACCGCGCTATCTATCTGTGCCATTTGCCTTGACTAAATCTATCTCACACACACACTTTATATGCTAATCAGTACAGTGTGAACGTTCCGCGTATGTTTCCTGTATATAGTTAGCTTCACCCTGCTTCTAGCCTTTGCACAGTGGTCGCAATGGCACCAAAACGTGCGTTTAATTAATGGTGCTCTAGGAGTTGATTTTAGCGATTTGGTGTGTTAGAAACACTTTTTAAAAATGAAAGCCCCCTTATTTTGGTGTATACTGAATTGTGATTAATCCACCTAAAAGTGAGATAGAAAATTTATTTCCACTAACTTTTAAGATAGAGGCACGATGTCAATGACAAAGTTATAGTAAATTCTATTGCGAGAAAACTTGTTGAACATGCAAACTCTCCAAAATGTAATGGTGTTGAGATAAAGCACGTTGTTTGTGGGAGGCACCCAAAAAATCATGTTTTTATTATAACTTTTTTCTGAGATTTTTGCAACTCTTCAAATGTTCTACGAAGTTGTTGAAATTAAGAAATTGCAGATATTTGTCCAAGACGTCAACTTTTTTTATTTCAAAACTTAAGAGTTATTAAATAAAGTGGGTTAAAAATACCGCCATTTTGAATGACAATTACTAAGAGATGTGGAAATATGTGGAAGACATTACGATTCTATGAGAAAGACAGTGACAAGTACTATAAGCAAAAATACTACTCACAACGGGCATCTACCGGCTTGTATATAAAAAATACTTTCCGGCAATGCATGTTTTTCATTTTGTAACAAAATAATTACGACATTTTAAGTATAACTTTTTATAGCAATTGTTTCTATGTGTTATTCTACGAATATTCTAAAAAATCTTTGGAAATGTCAAAGTACACATATGAATCCAAAACTCTCAGCTCTGTAGTCTCCAACTTACAAATTATTCCTAAACTAACACAACAACAAAAGTGATCAACTAAAAAATGCGCAAAAATTTTTGGCTGTCTTTACAAGAATAAAAACCATTACAAAGAGTATTAGGGTTACTGCGCCCTAATTCATCTTAGCTCCTCTATTCATCCCACCCATTGGAACTTATTAGTTAGAGAGGTATTTGCTATCTCTATTCAACGCATTAGCTCAAAAAGTCTAACTGTGCTGCTTCTTAGGACCGAAGGAAAAATGGTGATACTTACTTAAGCGCAATCCAGTCACTCTAAGTCGAGTTATCAACGAAATATTGTGACATCCCGACTAATGAGATGGATAATCTCGTCTACCCTATATGCCGTTTCCATGAAACGATTACGTGGCCGGAATTGTCAATAATTCTTTTGCAAGCACGCATTGAATGATTAAATATTTGAAATTAACCCTCAAAAAGGCAAGGGAAAATTGTGACTTCATAAAGCATCGCTTCTAAGACCCAATGAAACCAAGAGCCTCTTTTTTGTCGTTTTATTAGTGAGAGAATCGAAAGCCCGAAAACGCTCGATCATTTGTATTTCGAATTACAATTTCATTGAAACTAGGCAACTGTAACTAGTCGAGCCTATGAGACCCCTTGCCTTTTTGAGGGTTAAAATTTGACAGAGATGTAATATATAGGTGAAAATATTTTTCTAAAGATTTTCTGGCAAGTCGGATCCTAAGTAGCAACTCTGACTACACAGTCGTTTCGTGAAAATGATACCTAATACTCTTTGCTATGGTTCATACCCATGAAAATACAGTAAACCTTTTTAGACGTCTCTAGTGTTCACTTTCCAAATCCTGTTAATTTATGAATAGTTTCAGATAACAAAAATTCAAAGTTCACGATTTATATGTGTATTTATTACTTTCAATGATTTTTTAGAATATTCGACACGTAGAAAAAAAATCGCTAAAAATTTATGCTGAAAAAGTCGTACTTATTTTGTTACAAAATGCAAAACATACATTGCCGGAAAGTATTTTTTGTATACAGGCCGGTAGATGCCCGTTGTAAGTAGTATTTTTTCTTATAGTACTTGTCACTGTCTTTCTCATAGAATCGAAATGTCTTCCACATATTTCCACATCTCTTAGTAATTGTCATTCAAAATGACGGTACAACAACTTCATAGAACATTTGAAGAATTGCAAAAATCTCAGAAAAAAGTTATAATAAAAAATAATTTTTTGGGTGCCTCCCACAAACAGCGTGCTTTATCTCAACACCATTACATGTTGGAGAGTTTGTATGTTCAACAAGTTTTCTTGCAGTAGAATTTACTATAACTTTGTCATTGACATCGTGCCTCTATCTTAAAAGTTAGTGGAAATAAATTTTCTATCTCACTTTTAGGTGGATTAATCACAATTCAGTATACATCAAAAGAAGGGGGATTCCATTCTGAAAAAGTGTTTCTAACACACCAAATCGCTAAAATCAACTCCTAGAGCACCATTAATTAAACGCACGTTTTGGTACCATTGCGACCACTGTGCTTTGGTGTAGTAGGTATAACGAAATTTGTCATTTGATTCATGTGTTATGCGGGGAAGCCGTGATTAATCAACGATCACGATCCGAAGCGAGGGGAAGCACGTTCCACGCACCGCACCGGTGTGGTGTATCGCGGTGACTGTCCGATCTACTCCTTGAACTCTGATCGATGGCAGATTCGTCTTCCGCGATCGATCGGGGACTAGTCGGCAGCGCTAGCTCTTCTTCGTATACCGAAAGCTGTCGATAGTAACAATGAATCCACCCGTTCAGAATTGGCCATTGACGGCATATGCCATAAAAAACGGGCAAGTGCTTGCGAATTTGCCGTTCTCGACGCCGGGTGGTGGCAGTATTGATGAACAACTAGATGTTTGCCCCGTCATTCTTTGGCTGCCTGTTGCGGTGTGATGAAAAATGATCCAAGCTCATAACAAACATTATCTCTGACGCGATCACTTACGCTTCTTCTAGGAACTTTTTTTTTGTTTTCATTCCGACAAGTTTCGGGGTACAAATTCCAATTCATCTTCTTGTTGGAAGTTGAAACTTGTTTGATCTTCGAACCGGCTTTGCTGGAGGTTTCAATCTCTTTCGCCAATACGGACTTTGAACTTTTAGCACGATCATGGATGAGATCAGAAAGACAGTAGTGTGTTTAATCAGTGGATGCACAGCCCCTCTCATTTTTTAATTAGTCGTTCGTCATAAAATGAGACTTACAATTTTACGATTCAGAATAAAAAAATGCATTTGTTATTTTGCGATTAATTTTTTATAATTTCCACTGTGAGGCAACAGATCGTTTGGTTTAACAGAAAAAAATAACCTATTAGGGCCAGAATTTTGTATGTTGATCATCTTGTCTTGGCAATGAACTTACAGACGGCTCAAACAAATGACTGCTGCAGTAAACCATACGAGCATTACACGCTCCCACAGAGAGCTTCGATTTCGAATGTCACGGATGATCGCCATTTTCGCCGCTCATTCAGACATTGCCGAGCAAATAGCGCCGATTGAAAGACGACTTCAACGAGGGCGGCAGTAGGAAGCGTTGAAAATTTCTAAAAATCTAAACGCTATTTATTACTTTTGACCTACTTGTGGATCATTATTTATGTTCGAGCGGATAGTGAAGTGAACTAGCGAAACCATCATGCTAGGATGGTGAACATCGAACAACTAGTGATCTACTCATATACCCAGAACATTTTTTCCAACGTAAACATTGCATTACAACGGGGCCTCAATTTTTTGCATTAAAATTATTATTTATGCACTACGAATTCTCTCAAACATACCTTGAAAAACCCAATTTTATTAGCGCCTAAGTTTGTTTGGCCTCGATTTTGTCAGCCTCACATGAAAATTCGTTTGATGTGCTCCAGCAGGCGCACAAGTCAGGTTCGAGTAAATCCTTTCTTGAGCACTTTTTTATTTTAAGAATGCAAAATATGCTCACATAAGAATTTCATTTTTTGTATAATTTTGCGGTGTAAGACCCCGTTGTAAGAGCGTGACCGCCACTCATTCCAATTTGCCAGCCGAGGTCGTTGAGATTTTTCTGAGGTGAAACAATCTGTGGTCACGTCTTCCTTCGGAAGGGAAGTAAAGCCGTTGGTGCCAGGTCGATGAGTTTGGTGGATCGAAATCTATTCCAGATAGTGAAGTCACCTCTCTGGCGTCGGTAAAGAAGAAATGATCCAACTTCTATACTCTTACTAACAAAAATATCCTCCTCCTGTGATACTTGTGGAGTGCGCAGTAGTATATACGGCCTATCGGACTAACCATTCCTTCCCTTTCCTTCCGCGATCTACGTTCGGGCCTGGCCGGAGCCGGTATTGATCAATACTTTAGGATTACCAGGAGTTGCACATTGAAAGATCTTTCGCTATACCCAAGCATAATTATCTACTTATTCTCTGTGCAACTTCAGTTAGTACGGATCGATGACGGAGTAGCAGCCAGGGGTGGTCGCACAAGCTCAAGCTCAATTTTGCGTTATAAGACCCCTTAAAGGGAAATTTATGCTAAATAATCAGAAAGTGTGCAATGCCTAGGGACAAAAGAACATTTTAACATCTCCCGTTTGAAAGAAAAAATAAAGTATGTCCTGATTTTCTCAATGTTCCCATTTTGTCAGCCTAAAATACACTAAGAAGCTGATAAAGATGGGACTTTCCCGCAAATATTTTTTTTTTTTTTTTGAGAATCCCCTATTGATTCACCCACCCATGCATGGTTTGGCTCCGTTGAAACTAACTCAAAAATCACATCTTTAAAAGTATAATATTTCTTCTTTGTGAAGTTCAACCGATTTGCAGTCTTCTCTTCGACAAAGCTATCGGCAACAAAATTATAGCATTAATTCATTTCGTTTGGCTTTGACGTATGCGCCAATACCTTATTTAAGACTTTTTGGTGGTGATGATGATGATGGTCCCACCTCATACCCCCACAAAGGTGTGAGCTGAACGATTTATCTAAAAGATAATTAATATTTTTATCCATAACAAAACCAGTTAACAAAAAGAAACGGACTGGTTCAATTTGCAGACATAGCCTTTCCTTCAAAAGAACGTAACCAGATACATTTCGAATATTCCGCCAACAACCAGGGTCCATCAAGAAAATTTCCATTCCGGGAAGATACTTGATAGAATCGGGAATTGAACCCAATAGCTTCCATTACCGATAATTCTCTGTGAGACTCCTCCCGCCTCACCAAGACATCGGTACTACCACCTGCTAAGGTGAGAAGTGACGAGCCTAGTGGCAGTACAGAGTCCGGTCGAGTTATATCATCCACATCAGACCCCTATATTGAAAGTTTCCTACCATTAACCCAAGGCAATCAAGGGATGTTCCTATCCGAGAACATCCTTGATTGATCAGGAATTGAACCCGATATCTAGTTAGTTATCAGAAGGAGTCATCAAGCCCCATACTCAACGAGCCAACTCCGTTACTACCACTATCGCAGCAATAACCGAAATTAACTCTATTGTCGAGCAAAGTCAACACAACTCCATCATCAAATCAGACCCTGATCACAACAAAAGTCTAAAAGCTTCGATTCAACCCGATGAGCTTTTAGTGCTGGTCACCATGTTTGATTTCAAGTTAGTCTCTATCTGCTTAGCGCGCGCGTGGCTCAGGCTTTTGTAGACATCTCATTATTTATTAATAACTTTAATAAACAAGTAACAAAAATCCATCATCATCATAGCGTTGCGTTGCGTTGCGTTGTGACGATGATTTTGGCGGATTGCACACTGACTTCATCATGTTTGACTGCTGATTATCTAATAAGAGTTGCTTAGGAAGTGGTAAGTAGGAATTCATACCAATCCGACCCATATTAAAACCTCAACAGCATGATAGCCATCATTGCCGGCCGCCCCCATCTCCATCGTTCACGGGGAAGGATAAAGGATAAGGTAGACGGGAAGTGTTGATGCTCCACCTACTTAACGGAAGGACGACGATTCATCAGACTCTTCCATAGGTGTCGCGGAGTTGGTGGTTTGGAAGGGTATCAGGTCTAGGATTCGCTCCAAGCAAACGATGCGACCTGTAAAGCATATTTTATTAGGTAGTTGTTTAGTTAGTCTTCGAGTGCACGATCACTCGAAAAAGAGATGATCTTGTTTAGTTTTTGGTTATTTTTAAACTCTGGGCAGCCGGCTACCGAGAGTATACTATGTTCCCTAAACAAAAACAATTTGAACTCCACACAGCCGATCGTGGGAGTATTGCCTGGAAAAGTTAATCTTATCTGCATAATGGGCCGGATCACTATTTATTGCAACAGTATTTGGACAGAACTCGCTACTTCTTCTCTACGATATATTTATTGGCTTGAAAACTACCAATTGACAGCATATTATACTGGCAAAAATAGCGCGAGATGTTATAAATCAAGGAAAGTATTTCTTATTTTCCATATCGGATTGTTTGTGGAATACAAGTATACGAGCGATAATACCGAACACTGAAGGGAAATATAAAGGATTGTTAACCTGATGCACGGGCTTGTTAGCAATAACGGAGCTTTAAATTAGGTTCATAAAAACAGACGCGGCGAATTTTCAATACGTATTGACCCGTGTTCATAGATACTAGTCAGATTAGTCGTATTGGGGCTAATTTCCGATCAACTATTCATTTTTACGGCAATGTTTTCTCGACTAGATCTGTTCGCACCCTCTCATTCTGTTCACACCCTCTCATTCTGCGGTCTAAGGACCAAATGTCATCAATAGACTTAGACTCGCGTGGAGGCATGAGATAGGAAACTTGTAAGAATTTTGCTATCCCACCGTTTGACTACCAGAATGGATGGGAGAACAGTAATACTAGCAAATACCGACTACCATAAGAGCGGTGCAAATTTGAACGAGTGACGTAGAGTACTGCACTGAAAAAAGGACCAGGAGTGCGATTTTACGAAGTTTTAGCTTCCGATGGCCCTACATTTTCTGACAAAGTGAAGTTCTTGAATGTTGAGATTTTTATTACTGTTTAGAAAAGCAACAGTATCATAAAGCTAGTGTCAGGCCTTCATGAGACCTCAAGAAGTCACTTTTGGAGGTATTCGTAAATGTAGATTTGTCGGTAGACGGTTTCAAATATAATAGAAAAATACCTAATTTAACACAACTACAGATCACTTGCAACATAAAAAGCTTTTTGTGAAATTCGACAGCTCCATCTTAGGCCAATTCAATAAATTTCCTACATGAAAGTTTCCATTTTTTAAAAACGGTTTTTAAACCAAAGCTTTGGAAGTTAAACCTTGGCGTGGAAGTGCCGGTATATTAATATATTCTGTTACTTAGTGTAGAATTAGATTTCGTCATTTACGGCTAATATACAACCGCCAGAAGAAACTTAAAACGTTGGTACACAATCAAGAAAGGCGAATCAGAAAAGGTGAGTATATGTCAGTGATTCACTAAATACAGACTGGAAAGAGGGTAATATGGAAAACCTTAAGGTCCGTCCAGATTAAGTCTTCGGTACGGAGCAAAACCTCGGCCTAGGAACTCCTAGCATGTTGTTAGTCGCCTCTTACGACATGGGAGCAGTTCCCAGAGGTTCTATTCTTGGTTGAAATAGTGCAAAAAGATTTCAGCCCGCCGGACACCACACGGCTTCAAAAATCCATCATCATCATAGCGAATATAATAACTTATTGTGACTAAATGCAAATAATAGAAGAGAAAAAAAATACAATCTTCGTGGTATTACATAGTTATTCAAATAACTCCAAAATATAAAAATTCAAAAAAATCTGTCTACATAGCAGATTTTACGTGTGAAATACATAGTGTTTTGAACTCCGCTAATGTTGCTGCACGTTTAATATGCCTAGGCATCGAATTGAAAAAACTTATTCCTTTGTACAACAAGGAGTTCTGTGATCTACTAAATAAAAAGTTTGGTGTTCTTGCATCCGACGCGTTTCTAGTGTTGTACCTATGCACATCACTTCCTCTTTCAATTCGATCACACAAATATCGAGGCAGCATTCCATTAATAATTTTAAAAATGAACACCATTGTTAAGTAATAAATTCTTTGCTTCACAGAGAGCCATTGTAATGCGCTTAGCATGAAACTAGAGGAAGTGTATCTGTTACATTTTAAAATTAATCGCATGATTCTATTTTGCTATCGCTGTAACCTCAATATTTGTGTTTGATTGGCAAGAAACAAAATGGATGGGCAGAAGTCAATATGTGGTGAAACAATAGATTTATATAATAAAATTTTACTACTAATTGTTAAATTATTTTTCAGACGACACAATATAGCATACTTTTTAGCAACCTTTTTGATGACATTGTCGATGTGAGACTTAAAGGTTAACTTGTCATTAATGATTATTCCAAGATATTTTAATTCACTAACGCGATCAATAGTCTCACCATTTATTTCAACGTTAACGTCAGGCCTAGTATTAGCCGAAGAGATGATCATATATTTAGTTTTAGCAACATTTAACTTTAATTGTTTAAATTTTAACCAACGAGCAAGGGAATGCAAATATTCGTTCAAATGCGCCACGGCTTCATCTATATTCTTAGCTCCAATGAACAGAACAGTGCACAGTGGTCCAGATCGCTAATTTAGGAGGAATTTTTACTTTCTGACAAACCTGTATAATTTAGCCGTATCATGTCTTAGGATGAATTTGTGTACTTTAGAAGATGCTTCTTTTTATTGGAATAGTTATTAGGGTGGTTCTAATTTATCTAAAATACGAAAATAAACTTTTTACTGATGAAAGATAGAGCTCCACAGTCTTCCACAAAGTTGTAAAGTAACTTATTTTGAATAAATTTGTTGAACATATTAAAGCTCTATCTCTTTTAGTTTTTGTTATACAAGAAATTTAAAAAAAAAGATTAGGGTGTTCCTGAAAAAAACGTTTTTTTAGTATAACTTTCGTATCTTTTACTTTTTGTTAACACAACCTTTGAACAGCTTATTGAAAACTTCAAGCCGAGTATTTTTCTCCAAGACACCGAAGGTCTAACTTTTTTCTTTAAAAAGTTATGGACACTTTTCGTTAAAAAAATAGCCTATTTCAAGGCTCAATATCGCTGATGCGGGCACCTAAAATTGAATTCTGTTTCCACCACATGAAAGACCATACTTATTAGTATATTTGAGCAAAAATTGGCGAATACGATATTTTTTTAAAATTTGCAATTTAGATTTAAAGTTTGTAGTTTTGCAGGTTCAACGCATTAAAGCATTTACACACATATCGTTGTATTATGAAAAAAGCCACTTTCAAATATCATTCTCTCATCGCAGCAAGCTTTGCATAAGTGAAACGACTGTCAAAAAAGGTTTCTGATTTTATTCGTTTTAAATAAAACTAGTAAATATGGATATTAGTCGAAGAGAGTTGGCGAATTTGCTTATTGCTGGTAAAAAGACAGATGAACTGCTTAAGTTCATTACAAGTAGTAATCCAAATGTAAAATTGAGACTTGTTAGTGCTCGGAAGAAAATAAAAATCTTCATGTTGGAATTTAGAAGGTTGTGGATTCGGAGTAAGCGCACGCAAATTCGGTTTGAGCTGGAAAATTTTGTGTGGCTTGAAGGAAAGCTAAGATTCGAAGTCGAAGGTAAAGGTAAAGGCCGAAAGAGGAAACCATTTTCCGAAATATGTCGCAGAGCCAAAATAAAAAGATTAGGAAAGTTGCGCGATAAGTATTCCACGGAAGAACTTGGTTTAGCGTCAGCCGTCAACGCTAATTCTACTGGTTTCCGTTTAGTTGGCAGACAAATCGAACGATTGTCGAAAAGTCCCGTCAGATCTACCGTAGAGAATTTAGGATCTATGGCTGTCCCGATTGCAGAAGCGTTTACTGCGGAGGAGGCACTTAGATTTATTTGTGAAAATGATTTTTCTAAGGCGCAGTACCAAAACATACGCAGCTCAGTTATGCAGAAGGGTTTGGACATTTATCCCGCGTATAATAAAATAGTAGAAGAAAAGAAACTATGCTATCCGATCGGTATGTACTATTCTCAAAGATTCGTCCCTGAATCAGCAATTTTTTTCAGGAATTTCTGTTCAGCCTTCTTGTGCGTATGTTCCCCTTCAAGCTCCTGTTAACCATACCGTGGAACGACTCATCTCGTTTCTGAATATTGGAGTTCTACCACTGCATCCTGAGGATAATACGTTTGTTATCTTTAAGTGGGGCTGCGATGGAAGCAGCAACCATTCCCGGTAGGCAACATTATTTTTCTTCTAAACTTTGACTGACAGTCTCTTTTCCACTTGAACATAGATACAAGCAAATGTGCGTTGACGAAGATGAAAATGGAGAACTATTCGAGTATAACGATTCGCATATATTTGCTCTATCTATAGTACCTTTACGTGTAGTTAGTCGCCGGAAAGATGAGTCAAGAGATTGCATTCTTTGGAATAATGATTTTCCATCTTCAGTATCCCTGTGCCGACCAGTAAAATTAATTTTCAAGAAGGAAAATCCTGAACTAACAAAGGATGAAGTTGCCGCGATGAACAAGCAAATCGATGAATTAGTCCCGACTATAGTAAATGTTAATATGCGCAAGATTCCGATTAGTTCAAGCTTCATATTTTCCATGGTTGATACGAAGGTAGTGAATGACGTAACAGGCACACCGTCTCAAGCGTGTTATATATGCAAACGCTCCGGAAAGCGATTGAATGATCCTTTACTGGAAGCCAGCGATCCACCGGATAGTTTATATGTTTTTTCACCTTTACATGCATTAATACGAGCAATGGAGTTACTATTGAATATTGCTTACCGTTTAGCTCTAGCAAAACCGCGTTGGCGCGTAGGCAAAAATACCAGCGAGCTTAAGGAACGACAAATAAAAATTCGACAAGCGTTACGTGACCGTTTAGGTCTTCGTATTAGCGAACCTTTGCCAGGTGGCGGAAATTCTAACGATGGTAACACAGCTCGAAAATTTTTCAGAAACCGAGATGTCGTTGCAGAAGAAACCGGGTTGGACGAAATGTTGCTAGAACGTATGTATGTGCTATTAACAATCATCAACAGCAAATTGGGAATTAACGCGGATGCTTACCGGAGTTACGCCGAAGATACACGATTGCTTTATGTACGCCTGTATGGTTGGTACGCTCTCTCACCAACCGTGCATAAACTCCTGGTCCATGGAGGAAGCATTATTCAACATAACATGCTGCCAGTAGGTATGTGCAGTGAAGAAGTTCAAGAAACCAGGAATAAAAGTATTCGCAGATTCCGAGAATTCCACGCACGCAAATTCGATCGACTCGTCAATCTTGATGACGTTTTCAAGAGACTTCTTGGGAGTGGGCGTAGCGTATTGGTAAATCGATTGCCTTGTACGCAGCGCACCTGGGCTCGAGTCCCGACCCCGCACATAGGGTTAGAAATTTTTCCTAAGAGATTTTTCTAACCCGAAGAGGCGAATGACCTTAAGGTTAAAACCTCTATAATTGAAATAAAAAAAAAAAAAAAAAAAAAAAAAAAAGAGACTTCTTGTTTCATCAGATCCTATAATTTCTCTTAAATGTAAACGTCGAATTCAACGAGCACCGCTGGATATACCTGAAAATGCAATGCATCTACTTTTGAATTAATTGGCATTGAATAAATTCTCCTTATATAAATCATAAATTGTTGTCATAGCCAAATTATTTTTAATGAACACATTCTGTATTGTTGATATGTAAGCAAAACAGAAAAGGAAATACAAAGGCTTTAGGCAATTTCTTTTATGTCGCTATGCGATAAAATTTAAAACTTTGGTTAGTAAATTTAAAATTACATGCTTAAAAAAAATAATATTTTCCAATTTTTGCTCAAATATACTTAAAAGTATGTTCTTTTCTATGGTTCAATCCGAACTTACTTTTATTTGCCCCAATCAGAGATAATGACATTTGAAAAAGGGCTATTTATGAGCGAAAAGTTTCCATAACTTTTGAAAGTATAAAGTTAGACTTTCAGAGTTATGAAAAAACGTGGATTGAAGTTTTCTAAAAGCTGTTCAAAGGTTGTTTTAACAAAATATAAAATTTCTTTCGAACATTAACAAGTCTCAATTTTACATTTGGATTACTACTTGTAATGAACTTAAGCAGTTCATCTGTCTTTTTACCAGCAATAAGCAAATTCGCCAACTCTCTTCGACTAATATCCATATTTACTAGTTTTATTTAAAACGAATAAAATCAGAAACCTTTTTTGACAGTCGTTTCACTTATGTAAAGCTTGCTGCGATGAGAGAATGATATTTGAAAGTGGCTTTTTTCATAATACAACGATATGTGTGTAAATGCTTTAATGCGTTGAACCTGCAAAACTACAAACTTTAAATCTAAATTGCAAATTTTAAAAAAATATCGTATTCGCCAATTTTTGCTCAAATATACTAATAAGTATGGTCTTTCATGTGGTGGAAACAGAATTCAATTTTAGGTGCCCGCATCAGCGATATTGAGCCTTGAAATAGGCTATTTTTTTAACGAAAAGTGTCCATAACTTTTTAAAGAAAAAAGTTAGACCTTCGGTGTCTTGGAGAAAAATACTCGGCTTGAAGTTTTCAATAAGCTGTTCAAAGGTTGTGTTAACAAAAAGTAAAAGATACGAAAGTTATACTAAAAAAACGTTTTTTTCAGGAACACCCTAATCTTTTTTTTTAAATTTCTTGTATAACAAAAACTAAAAGAGATAGAGCTTTAATATGTTCAACAAATTTATTCAAAATAAGTTACTTTACAACTTTGTGGAAGACTGTGGAGCTCTATCTTTCATCAGTAAAAAGTTTATTTTCGTATTTTAGATAAATTAGAACCACCCTAATAACTATTCCAATAAAAAGAAGCATCTTCTAAAGTACACAAATTCATCCTAAGACATGATACGGCTAAATTATACAGGTTTGTCAGAAAGTAAAAATTCCTCCTAAATTAGCGATCTGGACCACTGTGCAGTGTCGTCAGCAAACAAATTTAACAAATGGTATCCAACAGGGGAAACAGATCGAAATGGTGAATTAAAGGAAAGCAACTATGCGAAAAAAAAATCAGCTCAGAGGCAGGATGCGAACCTGTAAAGCTTGGAACTCCGACCTAATGCACAAACTCTTATGCTATCCTTGCGCTATGATGACGTCTCACGAAGAACACATGCTTATAGCATTGGCGAAAGTGAACGTATTTATGTTACATGCATCCTGAATAAAGAAATGAAGGTATGGTTTTAATCGGTACTTAATCAAACTTTAAGTAATATACTGGACTTTATCTATACAACGTCACTTGAAATAAAAAATATAAATCAAGCTCTATAAGCAATTAGGTGTCTTCGTCATCACAGGATTTTCAATTGAAAATTTGGCTAGTCATGTTCAAACTTGTTTCGTGAAATAGTACGAGTGAATCAACGTCGCAATCTCAGCGTCATCGCGACTACACAATAAAAACGTCTGAAATGCAAGGAAATTACTCTTTTGCAGCATAAAATCTTTCATAAATTGTTTAAGTTTTGTTGAGATTACTTTCAAACTGAACCGCAAGGAATTTGAGATTCGAAACAGTATCTATGTAGTCTTGAATGATTTGTTAAAAGGTAACATTTGTATCCGTATCTGTGGGTACAGATCTACTTTTAAAATACCCGAGGTAGTTATTCTTCACACATTCGTTTTGTTATTATAAATTGATATTGACTACACTAGTATAGAAAAAACGAAATTTCATTGTGATTTTCCCAGTTTGTCCCATGTTTTTTTTAGATTTTTCTGTAATATCACAGATTTATTCTGAGGATTTTATCAGCTAAATCAGTCAAAATAAAACGGCAAAAACACGACAGTTTCGGTGGCTGTATTTCACCTTAATCAAGGAACCTTTTATATAACTTCTCAAGGGGGGCCTCTTATATAATTGTGCAAAGAGTAGAGTAGAGTGGGTCAAGTATATCAGTTTTCTTTGGCGAGCTCGAGCGATGGTATTTTTGCACTGATTTTGTCAAACAAGCACTCGTTGGAAAGGTTTTACATCTGGCAACGTTTCATCAACAACGGTTTAGCCAGGCATAAGGCTAAATATTTTTTAAACTTAATCTAATAAGGCGAAAATACTATTTTCGATGTTGTTTTTAAATCTGGTGGGGTTAAATTAATTTATTTGAAGAGTATTAATACTGCAGATTATTTAAAAATTAAGTTGACGTCATTCAGGTAAGAAAACGAGATGTGGCAAATGATGTGGAAAATTATGAAACCACGAAAGGAAATGTTGAAAAACGTGTTGTTTCGACAGCTATGTCTGGCTTTGTACTTGCGAATGACTTCTTTGGTGCCATCGTCGTCGCCAGAGTGTGGAATTGAAGTTGTTCATTCCGGCTCATGTGGTTGCTTAGCTGTGAGACGATCAGTAGTGACCTATAGTGCCCCCAAACGGCTGACCTATGTGCCCCAAGCGTATAGTTCATGTTGATGTCCGCATTTTTTTCAAAAACAATAACATCGAAAAACTAATTAACAGCATTAAACACCAAACTCATAAACAGCATTAATTTTTACGTAAGAAAAAACTCACTTGACATTTTGTTACATTGATTAAATGTACTGTACTGAGGACGAAAGACAATGCGTTTTCGCAGAACGACACGCGAACACATAAATGACGCCGTAACTAATACAGCTGATCCACGTTTAAAAACAGTTTCCGTGTAGAATTTCATTAACTCGATCTATTTCGGATCCAACATGGTGCACTTAAAATGTAAAATTTTTATCAATTTGAATGAAAATTTGGGGTCGCTGAACAGGAATTTGAGGTCAAATTTGATAAATTCAAAATGGCGGACTAAAAAAAGTGAAATATTTATTAATATCAACGAAACTTTGAATATCAGAATAGTAGGAGCCGCTGAACACGAATTTGAGGTGAGATTAGAAAAATTTTAAATATAGGATCCAATATGGCGGCCATAAAGTGATCTTGAATAATGTTCATGAAATTTTGATTAAAACAAGTGTTTTCGAGAAAAATTAACAAAAATTTAAGATATTTCTTAGTAAGTTGAACAACATCAAAAAGTAACAAATCACATAATTGCTGCTTACGTCGATGAAAGCTTCGATGCCCTCGGCTGTTTTCAGTTTGTTCGCTGACGTGCCGACGATCTCCGTATCCGTTTCGGCAGTAAACTAATTTCCCTTACACCGATCTTTTATCTTCCTCGAAGGACGCCCAGTACCCCCGCGACCATATTTGTGCGGTCCTCCAATTTTTCTTCGAAAACCCTACTCTGCTTTCACGAGATCACTAAATTTGTTGGTTAGGCCATACCGGTCCACGGTGTTCCTAAAACCGTCATTAACAAAAAAATGACCATAAATTTGTCATACGGCATTCGAAAGATACAGTATCCAAGCATCTTCTCAGTGAATTTCAAAATGATCCATCGAGAGATTAGAGAGAAATTGCGATTTGAAGTTTTATGACACGTTTCATAAGGCTACCAGCAAACACCCACGGGTTTTGGTCCTATCTCTATAAACAAAAAAATATTTGACTACTTATTTAGTACATGGCATTCGAAAGATATAGTAATCAAGTATATCCCCTGCAAGTTTGAAAATATTTCACTGACGGAATCGAAATTTATAACGGTTTGGATGTGGTATGCGGTCATAGATGGGTTTTCTACCAGACTTCAACGACGCTAGCTCCTACTAACGAAAACGTTTGTATTTCTGAGTAAACCCCTAGTACTGTGTGATGTCCCGCGAGCAGAGGAGTTCTGAATAAACTTATGAGAATGCTAATTATGTTGATGTGAAAATAGTGTTTTCGTTTTTTTGGAACTAGCGTAGTCGTGTCCCTAAGTTAGTGTCGGATTCTGATGAGCCGAAACGTAACTTCCATAACTATTTTAGTTACAGGTTTTGTGCCCTTCACGCGCAAAGATGGCTTCAAACAATTTTTTATTAAAACAGAAAACATAGTTTTTACCTAATTTTTTCTCCACTAAGTAGAAATATATCATAGTGCATATTGCATTGGATTGCTAAGCTCAACTAAGTTTCGATTTCATTAATTCTCATCAGCTTAATTTGGAGCAAGCGTCAATTTTTCATGAAATTCTCCGTGAATAGATAAAAAGCAATCACTCTGTAATGGTTGAGATTTTATCTCGTTGGTAAAGGGATGTTTTTACCAAATCACCACCTCAAGAGATACGTAATGATGAACCAACCCCTCTGCATTAGAAATATTTGGGAAAAATTTAATCGAGGGAATATTGCTAATAAAAAGTTTAAATATTTGTAACATCTACGACTCATAACTCTCCGAGCTCTCGATCGAAGCAGTTCGTTTTCTGGTGCTGTGCATAAAGTGAACAAGAATAAATTGTCAGTGAAGGTCAACCATTGTTCGAGGCAGTCTTTGTTCGCCGGTGCCCAGGTTGGTGAAGTGAATACCAGAATAGCCGGAATCGCCGCTATATAAGCTAAGTATTTTTTTTCTTTCATTTCCCTTTCCCCGATCGGTCTCTACTTCTGCCCTTTCCCCTGAATATAAGTTTCATCTCTCGTTTACACCACGTGTTATCCTCGTGCCTAAATGGCCGAGGGCGAAGTAACATTGGATGGGAATGATATTCCCATGGATATACCGGATAAACCCGAAATTACTCCCTCCCCTGATTCCCCCAGTCCTCCCCGTATTAAAACATACCCAGCCAGTTCGACTGGACCCTGGGTGGTGTATTTCCGGCCCAACACGAAATCGCCCAATATTCTAGAAATCTCACGGGAGCTGACTGCCAACTACCCGTCCGTGGCTCAGATAACACGTGTTCGAGCTAATAAGATACGCGTTATAGTAAATGACCTCGACCAGGCAAACCAGATTGCTCGCAGCGAGCGTTTTACGAAGCAATTCAAAGTGTATGTGCCTTGTAGAGTTGTGGAGATCGATGGGGTCGTCGCCGAACCGGGTCTAAAGTGAGAAGACCTGTTGAAGTACGGGGTTGGCTGCTTTAAGGACCCTTCACTTCAAAAGGTGAAAATTCTGGAATGCAAGCAATTGTATTCCGCAAAAACTGAAGATGATAAGACAACTTATTCTCCGTCAGACTCGATTCGGGTGACTTTCTCCGGATCTGCTCTTCCCAACTATGTCCTCCTGGATAAGGTTCGCCTACCTGTTCGCCTATTTGTACCGCGGGTAATGAACTGCAGCAATTGCAAGCAACTGGGCCACACAGCCACTTATTGTGGCAATAAAAAACGGTGCGGCAAATGCGAGGGAGAGCATGAGGATGACGCTTGCGGTGGAGAAACTGAGAAGTGTATTTACTGCGGGGGCCCTCCGCATGCTCTTAAGTCATGCCCGGCGTACAAGCAGCGCGGGGATAAAATTAAGCGCTCCCTTAAGGATCGCTCGAGGCACTCTTATGCAGAAATGCTAAAGAATGCTTCGCCATCTGTCGCTTCCGAAAATTCCTTTGCTCTTTTGGCTGGCGTTGAGCAAGAATCTGACGACCCACAAGAGGGAACATCATTGGTTAACCCAGGGGAATCCAGGAAGAGGAGAAATCTAGCCTCCCCTACATTGCCTCGTAAGGGTGCCAAGGTGTCGTCCACTCAGAGTGCGCCAACCGCAATCAATAAATCCAACGGAAGTGATGCACAAAAGCCGAAGCAATTTGCTCCAGGACTTGGAAATATTAATTCTAACAAGGAGTACCCACCACTTCCAGGGACACCAAAAACCCCAAGTGTCCCCTTTTTTCAAACAGATACTCAGTCCAGTAGCGGACTAATGAAATTTTCTGACATAGTGGACTTAATTTTCACAGCTTTCAATGTTACTGATCCTCTTAAAAGCCTTCTGATACGTTTTCTCCCTATAGTGCAAACATTTTTGAAGCAGTTGACTACTAAATGGCCCCTCCTTGCAGCGATCGTATCCTTCGATGGCTAAGTCATCGAACGAGGTCACCGATTCGATCACTGTTCTACAGTGGAACAGCAGAAGTATCCTCCCGAAAATCGATTCCTTTAAATTTTTACTAAATAGTTTAAAATGTGATGCTTTCGCATTATGTGAAACTTGGTTAACTTCCGATATAAATCTCAACTTCCACGACTTTAATATAATTCGTCTGGATCGAGAAAACCCCTATGGAGGAGTACTTTTGGGGATCAAAAAGTGCTATTCTTTCAACCGAATTAACCTCCCTTCGACACCAGGCATTGAAATTGTCGCTTGTCAAGTTTTAATCAAAGGTAAAGACCTTTGCATTGCTTCCATCTACATTCCTCCTAGAGCCTCGGTAGGGCACCGAACGCTTTGTAATATCACGGAATCCTTACCGGCACCGCGGCTAGTTCTGGGAGACTTTAACTCGCACGGTACGGTATGGGGCTGCCTTCATGATGATAATAGATCAACATTAATCCAAGATCTTTGCGATAATTTCAACATGACCATCTTAAACACGGGAGAAATGACGCGGATTCCTACACCACCAGCACGCGCAAGCGCGTTGGATTTATCTCTATGCTCGACTTCGCTACAGTTAGATTGCATGTGGAAGGTGATCCCTGATCCCCACGGTAGCGATCATTTGCCTATCGTGATTTCAATTGCTAACGGTTCAAGACCATCGGAAACAATCAATGTATCGTATGACCTCACACGGAACATTGATTGGAAGAGTTACGCGACCGCGATATCCGTTAAAATCGAATCCACTCAAGAACTTCCTCCGGAGGAAGAGTACAGGTTTTTGGCTGGCTTGATTCTCGACAGTGCGAATCAAGCTCAGACTAAACCAGTACCCAGCGCGAATACCCATGGACGGTCTCCCACCCTGTGGTGGGATAAAGAGTGCTCAGAGCTGTACGCGGAAAAGTCCACTGCATATAAGGCCTTCCGGGAAGACGGGTTACCCGCTAGCTATCTACAGTACGCGTCGTTAGAAAGGCGAATGAAGAGTCTAATGAAAGCCAAAAAACGCAGTTATTGGCGCCGGTTCGTCGACGGGTTAACGAGAGAAACAGCGATGAGCACTCTTTGGGGTACGGCTCGACGTATGCGTAACCGTAATAGTACCAACGAGAACGTGGAATATTCAAACCGTTGGATATTCGCTTTCGCCAAGAAGATCTGTCCGGACTCTGTCCCGGTACAGAAAACGTGCCGCGCCGCGTCTCCTCACGATACCGCGAACGAAACACCGTTTTCGATGGTGGAGTTCTCACTTG
This sequence comes from Topomyia yanbarensis, assembly GCF_030247195.1. Taxonomy (NCBI): domain Eukaryota; kingdom Metazoa; phylum Arthropoda; class Insecta; order Diptera; family Culicidae; genus Topomyia; species Topomyia yanbarensis. Next base: position 39,684,481 of record NC_080670.1, read on the forward strand.
CTCTCTTATCGTGCAACAATAACGCCCCAGGGTTAGACAGAATCAAATTCAACTTGCTGAAGAATCTGCCTGACACTGCAAAAAGGCGCTTGTTGAATTTATTTAACAAGTTTCTTGAGGGTAACATTGTCCCTTATGAATGGAGGCAAGTGAAGGTCATCGCCATCCAAAAACCAGGAAAACCAGCCTCCGACCACAACTCGTATCGGCCGATTGCAATGCTGTCCTGTATTCGGAAGTGGTTCGAGAAAATGATCTTGTTTCGCCTCGATAATTGGGTTGAAGCAAATGGCTTACTGTCAGATACACAATTTGGCTTCCGCAAAGGCAAAGGGACGAACGATTGCCTTGCGTTGCTTTCTACAGAAATCCAAATGGCCTATGCTAACAAAGAGCAGATGGCATCAGTCTTCTTGGATATTAAGGGGGCTTTTGACTCAGTTTCTATCAACATTCTGTCAGAGAAGCTGCACCAGCATGGTCTTTCGCCAATTTTAAATAACTTTTTGCTAAACCTGTTGTCTGAAAAGCACATGCACTTTTCGCATGGCGATTTAACAACATCGCGATTTAGCTACATGGGTCTTCCCCAGGGCTCATGTCTAAGTCCCCTGCTCTACAATTTCTACGTGAATGACATTGACGATTGTCTTGCCAATTCATGCACGCTAAGGCAACTTGCAGACGACGGCGTGGTCTCTGTTACAGGGCCCAAAGCTGCCGACTTGCAAGGACCATTACAAAATACCTTGGACAATTTGTCTGCTTGGGCTCTTCAGCTGGGTATTGAGTTCTCCACGGAGAAAACTGAGTTGGTTGTTTTTTCTAGGAAGCGTGAGCCGGCGCAACTCCAGCTTCTATTAATGGGTGCAACGATCAACCAGGTTTTCACATTTAAATATCTCGGGGTCTGGTTCGACTCTAAAGGTACCTGGGGATGTCACATTAGGTATCTGAAACAGAAATGCCAACAAAGGATCAATTTTCTCCGAACAATAACTGGAACATGGTGGGGTGCTCACCCAGGAGACCTGATCAGGTTATACCAAACAACGATATTGTCGGTGATGGAGTACGGGTGCTTCTGTTTCCGCTCCGCTGCGAACATACACTTCATCAAACTGGAGAGAATCCAGTATCGTTGCTTGCGCGTTGCCTTGGGTTGCATGCACTCGACCCATACGATGAGTCTCGAAGTGCTGGCGGGCGTTCTTCCGCTAAAAAATCGATTTTGGGAACTCTCATATCGATTGCTCATCCGATGCGACATTCTGAACCCGTTGGTGATTGAAAACTTCGAGAGGCTCGTCGAGCTTAATTCTCAAACCCGATTTATGGCCTTGTACTTCGACTACATGGCACAGAGCATTAATCCTTCTTCATATACTCCCAGCCGTGTTCGTTTCCTAGATACTTCTGATTCTACTGTATTCTTCGACACATCCATGAAGGAAGAGATTCGTGGAATCCCGGACCATATACGCCCGCAAGTGATCCCCAATATATTTTATAATAAATTCCGAGAAGTCGACTGTGAATGTTCTACACTGACGGATCAAATCTCGATGGGTCCACTGGCTTCGGTATCTTCAACAATACTATCACCGCTTCATTCAAGCTCAATGATCCCGCTTCAGTTTACGTCGCAGAGTTAGCTGCAATTCAGTACACCCTTGGGATCATCGACACTCTGCCCACAGATCACTACTTCATCATTTCGGACAGCCTCAGCTCCATCGAGGCTCTTCGTGCGATGAAGCCCAAAAAGCAATTCCCATATTTCCTGGGGAAGATACGGGAGTCCTTGTGTACGTTATCTGAAAAATCTTATCAAATTACCTTTGTTTGGGTCCCCTCTCATTGCTCTATTCCGGGCAATGAAAAGGCCGACTCATTAGCAAAGGTGGGCGCATTAAATGGTGACATATATGAAAGACCAATCTGCTTCAACGAATTTTTTAGTATTTGTCGTCAGAGGACACTCAGCAGTTGGCAAACCTCGTGGAGCAATGGTGAACTTGGACGATGGCTACATTCCATTATCCCAAAGGTATCAACGAAGCCTTGGTTCAGGGGGATGGATGTGGGTCGGGATTTTATTCGTGTAATGTCCCGACTTATGTCCAACCACTACACCTTGGATGCGCATTTGCGGCGTATTGGGCTTGCGGAGAGTAGTCTGTGCGCTTGTGACGAGGGCTATCACGACATCGAGCACGTTGTCTGGGTATGCGCCGGGTATTTGGACGCCAGGTCTCAGTTAAAGGATTCCCTTCGGGCCCGAGGTAGACCTCCCAATGTCCCAGTCCGAGATATGCTGGCAAATCGTGATTTCCCCTATATGTCCCTTATTTATACTTTCATAAAAACGATAAATATCCCAATTTAGCCCCTTTCTTTTTATTTCTCGTTTTAGAAGTTTTCTCCTGCCTTTTGGGACCGATCAGCTCCAGACTGCAACTATGTAACCGCCGTCGCACTTACCACTACGGAAACTGAAGCGAGAGCGACTTGAGGTCCGATGACTTTTGAAGGATTCCCCGCGGGTCCGAAGAATACCATCCGCCAATCCGACCTACTAGACTGAGGCGCTAATTTGTCTCGCTGATCTCCCGTTTGCCCGAAAGTTGCAAGTTTTGCTCTTCTCTCCCGGACACCATCTACGCTTTCTCTCCCCTGTCCTTGATACAACTGCTTCTACAGCCCCCTCTGAATATCTTGACCAAGCATAAGTCTCCGCTAAAAAAGTTCAAATTTGTATTCTGTATTCCTAGTTTTAAGATAGTTGTAATTTTACCTCTTTGTTAAAACTATTGTCCCCCATCTTGTAAATAGAATTGTATCCCTAGTTTTAAAACACCGGTGAATTTTCTCATAAACATTTGTTCCCCCTTTTGTGTACCAAACTATATTGTTAGTTTTAAGATAACTGTAAATATTTCCTACAAAACTATTACTATTGAATTCCTTGTTTTAAAATTTTTCATAAAAAAAAATCTTTTGCTCCCTCTCTTGTATATAGAATCTTATTTCTAGTCTTAAGATAGCTGTAAAATTTTTCTTTTAAAAAAAAAATATTTCACCATTGTAACCTCCTAGTTTTAAAATATCCAAAATGTAAAAAAAAATATTTCACCATTGTAACCTCCTAGTTTTAAAATATCCAAAATGTAAAAACAAAAGAATTTGGCACCGCCAAGCTAACGCATTTGTGCCTATCAAATAAACGAAATGAATAAAAAAAAAATCCCCTGCATGAAAAATCTGAGTGTAATTGCATCGGAAACAATCACATTCCCAGCAGAACTTTTTGTTTTCTAATTTCAAACACTTTTGTTTTGTACTGCACACAACAGAAAATTTTAAAACAGAACTTACCGTCCCAGCAGCAGTTGAAGCGGGTGTTCTTTTTCGATTCAAATTCAAGCCATGTCTTAAGCGTTACTGGACTTAAAATTGTTTTCCCAGTTTATCCAGTCAGAATATCTGTCCTACCCTATGTATTTAAAACACAGTTCTAATTGCGTTTTAAAGTATACAACAAATAGAACGGTTGGATATACTAATTTAAATTTAAAAAAAATCTGTTTTAAATTATGAAACAAACCGCTGTATTGAAGATATAATTATGCATGATACAGAATTGGTTTAATAATACAATGTTTACACTACAGAGTTATAACACGTTTTAATAATTAGCAACAAGTAAAATGTCACCAAGATAGCATAAAAACCAGTTTTAACTGGTAGTGCGAACGTTGCATAACAATGTAATTTATCAAATAATTTCATTTTTTCCACCACTAATCGATCAAGAAATACTTAAACTTAAGATTGTTTACTTAAGCTCATTAGTATATTATTGAAAATTTAAATGGAAAATGAAATTTCATATTTCATGGAGAATCTGTATATTTTCGTTGGCGGGCGTGGGCTTCCTCATCACAGCTCTCAATATGGAACTTTTCTTTTGAATATATTTTCTGGACAGACCAGCCTATTTTTACTAGATGGATCAGCCAAATAATGCCAATCACCTAGTGAGATACTTGATTACTTAATAGATTAGCGTTAAAAGACCTTCTATAAATTATGTTTTGATGGGGAGGGTATATAGAAAATTGTAACATATGAAAACAGGCGAGTGAACAAGAACGTGAGTCGATATGTGTGATAGATAAAATTCATTTGCACGCTCTTGGAAAAAGCTACATTTTTAATGTCACCGTGGTCGTGTCCTGTACACAACCCTTTAATTTTTTAAATCTGGTGGGGTTAAATTAATTTATTTGAAGAGTATTAATACTGCAGATTATTTAAAAATTAAGTTGACGTCATTCAGGTAAGAAAACGAGATGTGGCAAATGATGTGAAAAAATTATGAAACCACGAAAGGAAATGTCGAAAAACGTGTTGTTTCGGCAGCTATGTCTTGCTTTGTACTTGCGAATGACTTCTTCGGTGCCCTCGTCGTCGCCAGAGTGTGGAATTGAAGTTGTTCATTCCGGCTCATGTGGTTGCTTAGCTGTGAGACGATCAGTAGTGACCTATAGTGCCCCCAAACGGCTGACCTATGTGCCCCAAGCGTATAGTTCATGTTGATGTCCGCATTTTTTTCAAAAACAATAACATCGAAAAACCAATTAACAGCATTAAACCCCAAACTCATTAACAGCATTAATTTTTACGTAAGAAAAAACTCACTTGACATTTTGTTACATTGATTAAATGTACTGTACTGAGGACGAAAGACAATGCGTTTTCGCAGAACAACACGCGAACACGTAAATGACGCCGTAACTAATACAGCTGATCCACGTTTAAAAACAGTTTCCGTGTAGAATTTCATTAACTCGATCTATTTCGGATCCAACATGGTGCACTTAAAATGTAAAATATTTATCAATTTGAATGAAAATTTTGGGTCGCTGAACAGGAATTTGAGGTCAAATTTGATAAATTCAAAATGGCGGACTAAAAAAGTGAAATATTTATTAATATCAACGAAACTTTGAATATCAGAATAGTTGGAGCCGCTGAACACGAATTTGAGGTGATATTAGAAAAATTTTAAATATAGGATCCAATATGGCGGCCATAAAGTGATCTTGAATAATGTTCATGAAATTTTGATTAAAACAAGTGTTTTCGAGAAAAATTAACAAAAATTTAAGATATTTAGTAAGTTGAACAACATCAAAAAGTGACAATGCACATAATTGCTGCTTACGTCGATGAAAGCATCGATGCCCTCGGCTGTTTTCAGTTTGTTCGCTGACGTGCCAACGATCTCCGTATCCGTTTCGGCAGTAAACTATTTTCCCTTACACCGATCTTTTATCTACCTCGACGGACGCCCAGTACCCCCGCGATTATATTTGTGCGGTCCTCCAATTTTTCTTCGAAAACCCTACTCTGTTTTCACGAGATCACTAAATTTGTTGGTTGGGCCATACCGATCCACGGTGTTCCAAAAACCGTTATTAACAAAAAAATAACCATAAATTTGTCATACGGCATTCGAAAGATACAGTATCCAAGCATCTTCTCAGTGAATTTCAAAATGATCCATCGAGAGATTCGAGAGAAATTGCAATTTGAAGTTTTATGACACGTTTCATAAGGCTACCAGCAAACACCCACGGGTTTTGGTCCTATCTCTATAAACAAAAAAATATTTGACTACTTATTTAGTACATGGCATTCGAAAGATATAGTAATCAAGTATGTCCCCTGCAAGTTTGAAAATATTTCACTGACGGAATCGAAATTTATAACGGTTTGGATGTGGTATGCGGTCATAGATGGGTTTTCTACCAGACTTCAACGACGCTAGCTCCTACTAACGAAAACGCTGTTTGTATTTCTGAGCAAACCCCTAGTACTGTGTGATGGTCCAGCAAGCATAGGAGTTCTGAATAAACTTATGAGAATGCTAATTATGTTGATGTGAAAATAGTGTTTTCGTTTTTTGGAACTAGTGTAGTCGTGTCACTAAGTTAGTGTCGGATACTGATGAGCCGAAACGTAACTTCCATAAATATTTTAGTTACAGGTTTTGTGCCCTTCACGCGCAAAGATTTCTTCAAACAATTTTTTTATTAAAACAGAAAATATAGTTTTTACCTAATTTTTTTCTCCACTAAGGAGAAATATATCATAGTGCATATTGCATTGGATTGCTAAGCTCGACTAAGTTTCGATTTAATTAATTCTCATTAGCTTAATCAGAACTCCATTTCTTGCGTGACATCACTCAGTACTAGAGGTTTATTCAGAAACACAAATAGTGTTTACGTTTTTTTTGAGCTAGCATCAATTTTTCATGAAATTCTCCGTGAATAGATAAAAAGCAATCACTCTGTAATGGTTGAGATTTTATCTCGTTGGTAAAGGGATGTTTTTACCAAATCCAAGAGATTCGTAATGATGAACCAACCCCTCTGTATTAGAAATATTTGAGAAAAATTTAATCGAGGGAATATTGCTAATAAAAAGTTTAAATATTTGTAACATCTACGACTCGTCAGTTCGATTTACCTGTCGTCGAAACCGTCGGCCGGTGGCTGGTGGAGGACGAATTGTTGACCACATAGTAGCTGTTGTACTCCAGCTTCGGGCTGGTCGGGTCCAGTCCAAGTGCCAAACGTTGGCCGCACCCGTTGGATCACCGCCGCCAACACACTGAACGAACTCGCAGCGACAAAAAACACTATCAACCGTTGTCGTTTTTACCCCCTATTCTACTAGCACCTGCTTCCTGAGCTTTCGTCGTGGGATTTTTCCTGTTTGGTTAGTTCGTTGGCGGTCAACGCTTGGTCGAATCTTCATCCAAAAGCAGTAAATGGGAGGGGAAACAGTTCCCAGGCGAGTTGACTACCGGTCGCTAATTGCGAGACGAGGAATGCGTTTACCTGGAAACGGTTCCGAATCGATGAAGTTTCGTGTTCTATTACTGGAACTGTTCTGTGATTTTATTCCATGAACTGGTGGGTTTCTGAACACTAAAGACTTTGATTACTTATTCGACACACAGCCAATTTTTTGCATGCATCACTTTTGAAACTGGATTTTACCGAAGCTTTCAAATGCTAGATAAATAAAAATAAAAGGTTGCAAACGATTAACTGAAACAACTTTACACTTACATTACACTTAACATGCAAATACACAAACAAATACGCTGTATGCGGGTAATCCTCAATCTACGCTTGCCAATTCATAACCACCAAAAATTGTAAACACGTAGCTGTAATTCCAGATATCTGGGAAGCACAGCAATCCCGGACACAATTCTACACTTATTCCATCCCGTGAATGCAAACACACAACTCAAATGTTGACACACCAAATGGCACAAGCTTGTTAACACCTCCTCCTACGTTTTTTTAGACCCAGAACAAACACCTACTGTATTCAAGTTTCACTAGGATTAATATTTTACAGCCAAAGACACTTTCGTGGAAATGTTCAACCAAAAAAAAAAACACCATAAAATTCCCACCGGAGAGTGAGAACAACAGATTGACCCATAAAACGATATGTTTCTCAATTTTCAGTCGTTCATTCCAGCAATTCACCGCACAATCATCACCCGCACTGGAACGCGGCCTTGCGGAAGACCTGCGTAGCAACTAGCTTAGCACCAATTATTTTCCTAAACACATGCCGCTCTCGAGCTACGCGTGCATCCATGCTGCATCGTTTAGCAAGGACTGGGAAATCAGTTGCAATATTTATTTCGCGCAAATAGTTCTACTAGTTATCGTTGCATAGGCGGGGAAAGTGCAAGAAACCTTCACTAGTTCACTGGAGCACTCTGGCAATGCACTTCAAATGTGTTTTTCCCGCGATTGATAGCACCAAGTACTGCAATCTGTCACTGATCATTGGAAAAAATATCCGTTCTATTTAGGACTCTCGATAGGTACCGTTTATCGAAATGCAACCGATCGTCAATGTCGACTAGTCAGTAACCCTAGAACTTTTGAAAGAACAAAAAAACAACTGCAGTAAATAAGTTAAAAGTTGCAAATAGACAGAAGAAGGAGGGTGCGATCGAAATTGTGCGATCGAGCGAGGATGAAGAACGCGACTGTGCGGACACGATTAGATAAAGGCACTCGTCGCGGCAGGCAGGTAGCCTGTGTACTAAACGTAAAAGAAGAGAAAAAAACAAACAACAATAATGACGGTCGGATGACGACCGACCAGCACACCAGCTGAGGGCTGCACCGCGAAAACCTGATAACGGGGTGGTTGTGCGGGGGAGGCACAGACTTGCACAGGCTGCCTGTGGGCCTATACTATGGGCCGCCTCTAGCAGGGCAGCGAGAGTGAGATGTGAATAATGTAATTCATCAAGTTCTGACGCCGACAGCAGCAGTAGCAGCGTGAACTGTATGAGCAGAGTAGACAGCGACCCAGCTAGGCTGGGTGGATTCGCGCGCGGTGACTCTAATAAATACACAAACAAATGCTTGCCTAAATGATAAATACCTGTTCGTTTTCATATCGCACGGCCAAACGATCAGACGGGTGAAGGAGAGAAAGAGAGACGGTGAGAGGGAGAGCCAAATTGCCGATCGTTAAGTTCTACTGCGAGCAATAGCACTACGGCAAAGCAGCGACGTCATCAACGCAAACGCTAGTTCTGCCAAACGTGGTAGTGATTTATTATAGGTATATAAAATGAACACCCGTAACGGCCCAGGAATCGATGTTGGTTCGATGATGATCGGTGGATACGACACCGCTAGTCGACGCTTGGCGGTGCTGCGATCGCATCGAATAGTTTACTTTAGAAGACGGCAAGGAATGAATCGCTGCTAGGCAGGTGTGCTTTTAACCTGTTTTTGTCGAATCATGGGAAATAATTTCGTATATTGCATCCATAGTAAACGAAACAGAACTTATTGACAGGGAAGTTCAGTAGAACTTTTTATTTATCAGAGAACAATTTTGTCTTTGAAATGCCTTAATTGTGGGTAACACTGTCACATGCTTATTTTAGACATAAAGACTGTTTCACTAAGAATCCGGACGCTTCATTTATTATGTAGTAGCGCTCTTCTGATCGGATTTGGAATATTTTGACTAAGATTTGTTTTGAAAATTCATTTAGATACGGGCAGTAAAAACGTAGTGCTAGATGGAAACCAAGATAAGAAAATTCGTGCTGTAGACCATGTGGGTCTGACCTTCAGTCACTAGATTCATTGCTAGGCGAAGACACTGGGCGGAGCCAATTGAACATGTCAAATACCGGATCCAATCGAACATGACGTTCTCCTCGGATGTATATGGAAAAGGAATTGCGATTATGGTGATAATAATTTTACTCGTTCCTTGTGTTGTGAGCGTAGAGAAACGAAAATAAACAATATTTTTTCTGCAACGCCAAGCGATATTCGCACGAGTATGAAACCACATCATATCTTCGAATTCGATGTGCTATTAGCACAGACTAACAGACATCACACTTAAAAACAAAGCTTCGCCCGCTTTAACGGTCATTTTAAACATATTTGTTGTTGGGACTGTGGCCACATTTGAAATTATGGCGCCACTGTCATATGAACAAGCATACGGGGGATAGACCACTAGTGAAAAATTGCTCCCAAACCTGAGGGGTAACCTACTAGTAAATGAGTGTTTGGGACCGTGAATAAAAGGTGGAGCTAGTGTTCTAGGAAAATTGTCGGATCGATGTTTTTTGAGGGAATTTCCTCATAGTGTTATGTCTGTTAGTCTGTGCTATTAGTACATGTAAAGTTCTTACGTCAACAATGAAGCTATTAAGCTAGCGCTTGAACATTTGCATGGGATGCCAGTGTTTTCTTTCTGAAATAAGTGCTGTCAGTTTTGAGGTTTTTGTGTCCACCTAATGAATATAGTACATGTAAAGTTCTTACGTCAACAATGAAGCTATTAAGCTAGAGCTTGAACATTTGCATGGAATGCCAGTGTTTTCTTCCTGAAATAAGTGCTGCCAGTTTTCCGGTTTTTGTGTCCACCTAATGAATATAGTAACTATACACTGAACTGGTCAACACCAACGGCCATTTTTTCCAACATCAAACCAAATTCACGGACAATTGTGAATATTGTAGAGCACAAGTCGCTTACACATACGAACGCACATGTATGCGAGTGAAGGTGTCCTTGGTAGGTTTATTAGCGCAGGGTTATTTTAATACCAATACTCTGATAACGTTGAATTCCAATCGTGGAATTGGAGAAGTTTATACGGTGCAATGGCTGCATAAAGCTTTTTGTCCGGATCAATACATGCATTATACCAGTTGTAATGTATATTTTGCATTAGAATCATACGTAGTGGCATGCAAATCTAACGGCTCGCATTTGGAGTGGGGAGAGTAAAAAATAAGCCATAAAAATATCTTTATCTGAAAGTACGACTCCTTGAGAATATTTTCAGATATTTTCATAGAGATCGGAACAGTATATCGAAACTTACAGCGCTTCGAAGCATGCTACGTCTACCACCAGCAGTGGTAACACTGGTAATATCTCGAAATGTAGTTTTTACAAGAATGACTTTTTCGTACCTTAACCTTAACGATTCTTTGTTCATGCGGGAAACCAATAAAACAACAAATTTTCATTTTGTAGATAACGATATTTAATATATTTTTAGAGCTCAAAACAACGATTTTTTGAGAAAAACGTTTCCGTATGCAGAGTGAAACCCTTAAACTCATCGATATATCGCGTGATCTGAACAAACATTGTTCGGCCATAAACGATCTTGCCATGGTCTGACTTGGTAAATTATTTGAGTACTTGTGAGCAACTTTGAGCAGCCAAACTAGATCGCTCGCTACGAGCTTATTACAAAGAGATATCGTGTTTACGTTCCTGTCCGGGCAGTAGAGATTGATGGTGTAATCTCCAATATGGGGCTTGGTTGTAAATAGCGGGGAATTTTCAGCGCTTCTTAGGACATCAAAAACCTTAAGTGTCCTCATCCTCATATTTTTCCCAGAGATTCAACTAAGTCCTGGACACATTAAATTCTCCACCATCAACATTATTGATCTTCTTAAAAGTCTTTTAATAACATTCTCCCTACAACGAGAGTACTTTTGAAGCATTTGACTACTAAATCCCTCCATAGCACGATTGTATACATGGATGGTTAATTCATCGAATGAGGTCACGGATGTGGTCACTGTGTTAGAGTGGAAATGCAGAAGTATCATCCAAAAGTCAATTTGAATGCGAAACTTAGCTTAACATCCACGATTTCAACCATATACAGAATTCTAACCTGAAGAGTTGAATAGTTTAGTCAAATCATACGAAAATGTTGACTTAAATGGCACATTCCCCATAGTAGTCAAAGAAAGAAGCGTAACAAGTTGCAATACGTCGTACGATTATACGTTCTGTCACCGCGCAATCCCGAAAAGTTCACCACAAGCATCATGTCGCCATACGGACTACGTTATGTACATATGTCGGCCAGATTTCCACCTACCAATTGTGTTATCAGACAAAAATCCTACTCAGAAACAACCATGAAAAGTCCATTCACTGTAATCAAATCCAACACACAGTCTTCAACGTCATCAGCTAAACCACGCAAGGTTGCCCAACCAATAGCGAGCGATCAGGATGTTCTTTAATCCTCTGAACGAAAAATTTGAAAAACCTTTGTGCAAATAATTCTATTCTGAATGAGGCTGAATGATTATATAGCGCAGCGATTCTCGACCGGCGTCCACGTACCCCTAGTGGGCCGTGCAGTAGTCACCAGGGGTCCGCGAAGAAGATTATTTATTTCGGAAGGAGCTTTTTTGTAACAGACTGACAATAATATTTGGATAGTACACAAAATGGATGTTAAGCCTTGTGTTTCGCAATAATCCTGGGTGATTACGAAGTGGTCCGCGTGACGAAAAAGGTTGAGAACCGCTGATACAGATTGCTTTCAAAATCGACTGGCTTCCATGTCAGTTCTATAAAAAATACAAATCAGAATGAAATGCTCGAGTAGGGGAGAGGGGGTAACAATGAAACACATTTTTTATGCGATTTAATTTTGATGATAATACATGTTATTTGTGTAGCCAAAAGTGATACATAGTTTCACTCTGTTGTTAACTAATACATATATTTTTTCCAGCTAGCAAAATTCACGGGAAATAACTTTTTTTGGGTAATAAACAGTCGGTGGTAAAATGTACCAGTGAGCCCCATGGGTAGGAACTATGAAACACGACATCGTCTACAGTGAAATATTCAACTTGCAAATTTCATTCTTTTGTTTTGACGAATAAAGGTCCTAATACTTCCTATTAAAGTTATGTTGAGACGCAAATCGTTTGTTTACGCAAGATATCACTATATCATCGCGTAATGTCGGACCACCATATATGCATATAAGATGCAATCCTGAAAGAACCGATAATTTCTACAAAACTTGCCCAAATTGACAAACTTTCCATTTAATGAGTTGTATTTATTGTGGAAAATCGGAACCCATTCACATTTTAATATGGATCACAAAAACAAGAAATTTTCACTGTTCCCCATATATCATCGTTTCACAGTTACCCAATGGGTCTATTTGTGAAGATTGTCAAATTACACAAAACCATGACAAGTTACCAAAAAACTTTGTTCGCGGCAAATGTTGAGCATAAAATTTGCTACAAATAACAGTAGAATAAACATTTATCTGGTGAACGGTAACTCATAAAAATGGAATAATAATTTTTAGTGCAAATTTACTCTGACTGTTATAAAACAAACAAATATCCATTAAAAGAGGTAGAGTTATCAGAAGTCTTCCAAAATATAGTAACACGTGTAAAGAATTAGAAACCATGAAATATGAGGGAATGAGACGATTATGTTCATGCATTATGATTTTATTGCGATTGTTTCATAGTTCCTGCTGATCCACCGTTACCCTCTCTCCCCTACTTTTTCTGACACATTTTTTCCAGACTGTACGGAGCTTTCACAAGAGCAATCTACCTTAGTGATTTTCCTTGATATTTTAATATCAAGTGGTTTTAACAAGGGGTCTCTCGAATCAATTTAAGAAGCAGCATTGGGTCATGGACTAACAGAATGTACGCAATGCTTAGTAACCGGCATTTGTGCTCATCGTTAAGATAACTAGAGATTAGGAAACTGAGTGTTCGCGGATGTCCCTAAGGTCAGGCTGTCACCACTTTTATAGAATCGCCGAAGATTTATTCAAGCAACTTAATGAGTATTTCCGACGATTGGTTTCAATGATGATCTATTGATTACAAGTATCTCCATCATGATGCAACAAGCCGTGCGTTTTTACAATGGTGTCGTAAAGTTAGGTTATCAGTTAACAAACAAAACCTGGTGCTTTCCACTCATCGCAGCGTTACAAGGGGAGGCCCGTTCGTTGCTGTTTCTTGAAATTGTAGCTGAGTACATGGTGCCAGGGATTGGAGAAGGTGTGGTCGTCGGTCTACTTTCTCATCTTGATCCAATCAGAAGCTGTTTGATAACAGTGCAGTGTAGCAAACGAATAAATCATTCATTTTGAGATATTTCATGTTATTTTTAATTATTCTTTTGTCTCAATATATTGACATACAGGGTGGTTCGCAAATTCAACAATTACAAATACAAAGAGCACTATATGTGAAAACTCATTTTCAAAAAATAAAGTGAATTGAATTTTCAACAGAATACACGTTTTTTAAGTTGCTGAAATACTGAAAAAAAATTCATAAAACAAACTACTACTATGAATCTCCTTTGGATTTTTCACGAATAATCGCCGTTTTCATACCAAGGAAAAGAAAGGGGTAGAACGAAACAACATCAACTGCAAGCAAGCTCAACACACATTCCTCATCAACTAAATTACAAACAACCGGAGTTGCTGCGCAAGAACAAGCGAACACCAGAACAACAGAACCTGCGCACAGCGTTTCTGACTAATGTGATGCACCTAGTACCTCCAAATCCACAGCCTGTACCACCAAAGATAAAGTAAATGACAAAAATACGAATGCACGATCGTAACCAGTAGGTCCCACAAACAACACCCAAACCAGCTAATCGTGAAAACCTATACAAAACGATACACCGAGAGAAAGCGGACTAAGTGACTCCCACGCAACAGTAGGGACGCAGCTAATAAATCTCCAACAAAAAAGAAGATCTTTACGCGAAATAACAACTCACGCACACATGAGCCGATGGAAATATAATAAAATTCGATTTATTTAATATAATTAAAGCATTGTAAATATTAAATATCCAAGAAATGAAATAAAAAAGTTACTCCAATTTTTGATTCAACACGTGATTGATCTGCTCACCAGAGTTACCACATTCACAGATCTTTCTGTAATATCACGGATTTATTTTGAAATTTTTGGTCGCAGATTCTGTTTGACAGATGACAGATTTTTGGCATTTTGATGATAGTTTCACAGATTTTTGGAAATATTCCATTGTTTTACAGATTTTTTGGAAATTTCACACAGATATTCATAGATTTTTCTTTCTTCGCAGATTTTTCTTCTATACTCGCATTGATGTCAGTATCAAGACGGTTTTTCGGGAGATCTTGGGGACTCAAACCCAAGCACATTTTTTTTGTATCTACACGGCAATAGTTTACCCAATATTGGCATATGTACAGTTGCCTTGCGTGGCGGCAGCAAGGGAGCAATGACAACAATCCAATCAAAACTAAACCTTCTAAAGACGTTGGTTCTAATGACAATGGTCCGTTCACAATTCCTACCGCTGCTCCAGAGGCACTACTGCGCATTAAGCCATCCTAGGTGTGAAGCACTCACGGGTGTTCAATAAAAAATGAGAGTAATTTCAATACCTTTCCGTAATTAAAGTAAAGAGCGAATTTTTTTTTTCTCTCCAAGAGAATTGCTCTCTGGACTCCCTAGAAATGGGTGGCATGTTTCTTTTCGCTCAGGTGCTGTCAGTTTAATCGAAGATGGCGTCGAAAGATCAAGCACTCCGTGAGCGTGTTGTACGGTTTTACGAAACGGATGGTCATCGCGGAAAAAAAGTTTACGGTAGACCACTTTCGAGACGAAAACGTTCCCGTGAATGCAGTTTACCGGATCCCAGAACGTGGAGCAGAAGGCCGGTACCGGCCTTCCGGCGAAAATATTAACGAAGAAGAAGGAAGCGTTGAAAAAGCTGTTTGACAACAAGGACGGAACGAATTTGCGTGGCGCCGGCTGAAAATGTCACTGCTCCCATACCTTGATTCACCGAACCCAATGGTCACTAGAGATGAATATATTCTCGCTCCCAGTAAAACTTTCACTCACACGTAGATTTTCTTTAAAAACCTTCTTTTTTGGAGACGAACCACTGTGACCTGTATTTAGATCTATTTTGGTAAAACCTTTAATGTGGCGATTCTATCCCATAAGGAATGGTTGAGTGACAACATGAAGAACAGGTAGTGTGTTACACTGATGGTTCTTTGTTGAAGAGTCAAGCCGGAGCTGGTGTCTACTGTCGTGATATGAGATTAGGCCAACCTCATTCGCTTGATAGACATTGTACAGAGTTCCAAGTGGAAATCGTTGCGATTCTGTGCGGTTCGGTGCTTCAACAGGGCATTTGAAGAATGTAATTGCATGTTCAGTTGATTCCCGGTCAAAGTTAGTAGAACTCAAGTCGAAGAACTCATCCGGTCATTCTGATGCTCCTGAGAATAAATGGTCTGACGAATGTGAATTCAAGAATATAAAAAAGTAATGTATTTTTTAAAACTTATTTTAGCATTCTAGTCAGGGTACCAATCAGAAGCACATAACAAAAATATTTCAAATCTATATCTTGCGTTGTTACTTGTCATAATTTCCAGATTTATGATGGGTCTGTGTCATTTGGCATAAGGTCATTTAGTATACTGTTGTTACGGTATTTAATTAGCAAGGCACTGGAATAATGCCAAAAGATCCTGACTCCTGTGGTAGCAGACAAAGAGTTAAGTCGCCGGTAAACTCTAAGCTTGCTCATATGACCCTTTCCACGCTTTTCTAAACTTTCTTCCTTCAACTCCTTGCTCTCCCTTGAGTACTATAGCTCTTAATATTGAAATATATATATATCACCTTCCAGTCGCTTGCTAATAAAATGCTGTAACAACGGTTGACAAATTGACTCAATAGGTCGTTAACAAAAAAAACGGTAAAAAAGTCATTTAGCATAACGGACATTTGGCATAATGATGATTTAACATAATTTTGAGAATTGATCTGACTAAAGGCATAACGGCCATTTGGAATAATTTCTAATTTTGCGTAAAGTGAGGGTCATTTGGCATAACGGACATTTGGCATAATTTTGAGAAATAATCATACTGGAGGTCATTTGCCATTTTTATATCTACAGGGAAACGGACACAATATTACACTATGCGAGAAATAAGGTCATTCGGCACAATTTTGAGCCGTGTTACTGCTGAAGGTCCACAATTAATTGGTTTACTCTTCTTAAAAAATTACGTCTATTACGCTACATCGCTTCAAGTCGCGTGCTGAAACGAATTTTTTGTTTGAGTAATTAACGAATTCTATGTTTGAGTAATCCGGGCAAACAAGAGGATCACGGGCTTGCTTGCGGGGGGCCTCCGCTTCTGTCGGGGAGTCGGCGCCAACTTCGCCCGGCTTTGCGCCGCTTCGGAACCTTGGTCTCGGTTACACTGGATTCGCCCCAAATTCTAGAGCATTGTAACAACCGATGATTCAATAGATGTAAATTTATTTAATAAATCGTCGTTTGAAAAACTGGGCGTTATCCAGAAATGATAAAGTTAACTATCGTTTGAATCAAACGGTTTATAATTCTAAAGAGCAGCTCATGATATAAAGAAGGATAAATATTGAAACGCTGTATGGAAAATTAAAACTCACAGGCGATCATAATAATGATAACCAAAACAAAACATACGTCTGCAAGATCGCAGTTCTAGTGCGCTGCATCAATAAAAAACCTCTAAAATCTACACTAGATTAAAAACGTAAGTCATAGTCCAACAATCCATAATTGCGAAAATGAACAAAAAAGACAAAACTCAAAAGTATTGGAATACAACACAGTATTATTGTTGCTTAGTGCAGTTTTAACCTTATGGGTCATTCACTAATAAAATATAAATTCGTTGTGCCAAACGACCTTCAGTGAGATCACTTAGCAAAATTATGCCAAATGTCCGTTATGCCAACTAAAATGCAGCATGATCGCTTTTCAAAATTATGCCAAATGTCTGTTATGCCAAATGACCCGCAGGATGATCACTTTTCGAAATTATGCCAAATGTCCATTATACTGATCGTCCATTATGCCAAATGACCTTATGCCAAATGACTTTATGTTAAATGACTTTTTGTAAAATGAACTGCTCCCATTATCAACATGAAAATTGCATTGTGTTATAACTTTGTTTTAGTTTTCTGATCGGGTAAAGTTGACTGGAAATTGCAAACCCAACTAACACATACTGTTACTGTTCAACATACGTTCGCTCTATGTGAAACAGGTTATGGAACACTACAAACTACAGTTTCTATTAGACGGGTTAAACATTCCTTTAAGAATGTTGAATCCAGCCTGTTTACAGTTTTGCGTTGTGAGTGTATTGCGTTGCCATTTTACGTTTCACTAGTTATTTAGTCTCGTTTCCCATCAAGAAAGTTATGAGTCCCAGGCAAAGCACAAATCTGCAAATTGCAACGTTCGATTGAGCCAATTTGATCTGATTCCTGATTCCTAAAATAAAACAGTTCTCTTCGTTCAATTGAATCGTACACTGTACCGCCTTGAAATCCACAAACAGATGATGAGTCCGCAAGATGAATGAAATGAATTTATCCAGAATTTGCAGTAGGTTCACTGATAGAATATATTCGTAAACCGCTATGTATTAGTTTCGTACAGATAATTTTCATAAAATATACGAATTTTTCGTACATACGATGAATCATTCGTAGTTCTATGGAAACACATTTATTTTTTATTACGAGTTTTTCGTAAAAACCACGAAACGTCTTTCGTTGGCTTATTACGGAATACGGAACAGCTTCGTTCGGCAAACAAAAATGGTTCGCTGCTATATACGAATATCTTTATAATATTTACGAGCACCATTCGTCGAACCGTCAACGTCAAAAGAGCTTCAATATGGAGTCATTGTTGCTATACGTCAGATAATTGTTGTTCATCACGACGGTCTCGGTCAGACTATTTAATAGCCGTATCCGTGTCCGCCGGTTTTAGGAAGATTTTTTAAACCTCTTCCGCTTGCAGTTGATCCAGAATCCGGAGCAGTTGTCAAAAGAATGTGCTATTAAATACGAAAACTTCTCTTAGATGAACGAAATGAATTCGTGCGACCAACGAGATTGTTCGTAATATACATAGACGTTTATTAAAATAAACAAAACATTTCGTTTCATTCACGAAAATTAATGTTGTTTTCAACGATAACATTCGTGCAATGTATACTAAATAAGTAAAATTTACGAAAACTTTCGTTCATCAAGCGACCATTTCTTCATACCATAATAAAATCGATTTTGCCAGTACTGTTTTTTTTAACTAAAAAAAATCGGTGTTGTCAAACATCGATCCCAAATGATCGACTGAAAACAATAAGAGGATAATAAATACGAACACTTTTCTAAGATAAACGAAATGAATTCGTGCGACCAACGAAATCGTTCGTAATATACACACACGTTTACTAAAATAAACAACACATTTCGCTTCATTCACGAAAAATAATGTCGTTATCAACGATAACATTCGTGCAGTATACATTAAACGTGCAAAATTTACGAAAGCTTTCGTTCACCAAGCGGCCATTCTTGTTCATGAAATGTACGAAACCTACTACTTAGAATGCACGAAAATACTTCGTTGCAGAAAACGACGAAAGAATTCGTGCATTGCATGATCGATTTCATTATATTTACGAATTTATATTATCAGTGTTAAACATCTTTTTGATCGTTGATCGTGCTACTCAAAACCCGATTCATCCATCGAGCGAAGTCTGCTAAACGAAAAACGGCAGTATTGGGGGGGGGCGTTATTCCACTCGAGTTTATGACCCTTCTAAACGTTGGGACCTATGAGGTGATTCAACCACAGTATTCCATTTTCCAATTAGATCATCCCGACCACGCTGTTGATTGTTTCGTGCCATTATCCAATATGCTTGAAATCAGCTGCGAAATCTACCGAAAGTTTAAGTTCCGCAATGGAATTTGTTTCACGAATGACTATGTTTTTTCAAAGGTTATTTACGACTATCGCATGTGCGATATTTTACGATGTACCTGCTATCTGCGGTAAGCTTTCCCATTTGACGCACATACATTACCAACATTGTAATTCGAATCGCAAAAGAGCCGATCATTTCGATCAACGCGAGAGTAAAAACAATGACCGGAATTCAGCGCTCACTTTTACAATACCAACATCAACGATAATAAACCAGGTATGGAACGATCGCGAAACAAACAACGCGCTGTTCCCGCAGATTCATTTGGCAGATTGCAGCGAGGGCAGCTCACAGTAGGAAGCAAAATATTCACGAACCGGTATGAAACTATAAAAGTGTTTCACTGGACCAAAATTATTGTACCCCGTGGCTTCGCGATTCCGACCCACTGCGATCATAGAAAGTAAAACACGCGCAATGATGTACCCACCCGCCGCCAAATTTCGCGCTTTTCTCTTCTCGTGTCAGATCAGATCACGAACGTAGTTCATGCCGACTGTACATACACATATGTTGAATGTGGTAAGAACTGGTCGTGAAGCTTTTACAAATGCCTGTCGCTTTCCAGCTTCACGGTCGCAGGGGGGTAATTGACTGGGGCCGATTAGCTATTTAGCCCAAGGAGGAGTATAACTGCGAATATTTAAATGCTGGCAGCAGAAAGAATGATAAAAATAGCTTACGAGAGTGGCGCGGTTCAGCTGAGATTTCTGCATTCATTGAAATATTGGTCGAATGCCCGGATAAATGCAACCGATACCGCTTTGATGTAGGAATTTTTAAGGCAGGTTTTCTCAAAACGGGGTTTGATTCTGATAATATTTGTAGGATGGCAACCTCTATTTTGAAAATGCTAAGTAGGAATGAGTTGTACGAAATGATTTTCAGTACACAAAATCACCGTACAGAATAATTTAAGCTCCACTTAAGGCAGGTCACGCTCAAAACAATAGCTCACCACCGCCCAACGGTCTTTCACTGTTCAGAGCGGTTAAACAGTGTAATCACGCGTATTACCCTGAATTTTCAACAAAATATCAATGCAATAATTAGTCTATGGTGTACCATTGCTCACTGTAATTGATAGCCCTAATTGTACATAAACTGAGATCGAGTAGCTAAATGAAAGCGCGCGCTTACGTCACAATGCGGCTTAGTACCCGCATGAAAAAGAAAGAGAAATAAACTTTCCCAAGCCTCAGCTGACCAATTGTAATTAAGATAAATTAAATTAATTAATTTACAGAGAAACACTTCAATTATCACTCCGGATTCCACCAGAAAAGAAAATACGACGAGCCGTTAAGTCTATCTCCCTTTCGAATCGATTCAATTCACCAGAGCAGGCGAACATAAACAATGTTTCCACTGCTAATTAATTGATTACCGACAAAATCAACTTATTCGTTCCTAAATATCTCTCAACAGTCTCCGACAGCACCGAAGCCCACAACCACCGAATCCTTCAATCAACAGCCACAAATTCGCGACCACTCTCCCACACCGCTCTGGTGCTGCTTTTTTCACAGTTCATTCGGTTCCGGCATCGCGTGTGCCATTGCACTTTTTTTTCCTACCACTTCAAACAGTGCGACTTTCCTTCCGCGCACACACGCACACAGCCAAACACACAAGTGTCCCGATCAATGTCAAATATATCTCGACTCGATTCGCACCGATCAACCGACACCGGCGCTCGTATCACCGCGTCCGTACGTACCCGTTTTATGAGACGAAAACAACATACACGCCACGCGACTGCAAAAACTGAAACCCGAAAGCGTCCTGCGTTCTTGCCGGTTCTGATTAAACTAAACAAGTCACTATCCGCCAACTGCCGGAGCCATCGCCATCGCCGCTACCGCTGCTTCCCCCCGCAGCAGCACCAGCAGCAGCCGCTGAATCGATGCTAATGAGAAAAGAACTGAAGCCAACAGAAAAGCCTGTCATCGTCACTGGGGGAAGGATCGTTCGCAAATTGCGTCCTATTCTGATAAAAAGTAAACCAGAACCCAACCTGCTACCCCCCAGAGTAGGGTAACCCATTCATTTCAACGGCGGTGATTGATGATGGTGACGGCGATGATGATGATGATGACGACGATGATGACGACGATAATGACTGCGGCGTGAAGAACCTGCACAGGTTCGAAACATTTCGAAAGATAATAAAACATGCCACGCACGATGAGGTTCGTTCGTTACATTCTGGCAGAGAGAAAAGTTTGAATGACAAAGCCACCACGAGTAAAGCGAAGCCTTGGTGCTACAGTCCATTTCGGAACTTGACCTTATGTTTAGACGAACTTTCTGGTTTAACCTGTAGGACGTACTAGCTAGGCTAGTACGTTGATCCTGCTATCATCCTTATTTCGAACATACAACGAACGGGTTATGGAATCAGCGCCTCATTTGCTATAACACCACAGCATGGCTCCCACTAACCGACACAAAAAGATATGAGCTTACATCGATAAATGTGTTTTTAGATGGAGAAACAAAATATTCACAGAAAAAAATAAAATCCTCCGCCTGATTAAAGGGGATGCTGATTTGCTAGTTTTTAGTTAACAACTGAGTTGCATTTAATGTATACAGAGGACATGGACTGACTGCCTTGCTTCAGACCACTTATTTCAAGTGTATGTGATGAATAAACTTTGCTATATTCCATCTGTATATAGCTCAATTGATTTGAGCCATGCCATCCATTTAAGGGGATCCCAAGGGTTACTTTCGATGTTTGGTATATTACTCGACCGCAAGGAGTCCTGAGCTCAATCGTCCATGTGTTTGAGAAAGGAATGTTCTTGTATCGTAGATTTCTAGATTTGGTAATTTCTGGAACGCAACTGAACGATTTCCTTTGAGCACTTCGCATCACAAACTGTTCAGATATCTCACCGATTTGATCCATTCGGTTGTGGCTCCGACAAAGCCGCTGCAAGCATTCGACTCCTTGAACTTGATTTGGCTCATCTGTCACTGTTTGTATCAAACACATGATATCAGCCGTTCCGCTGATTTCTAGTACCCCTGCGGTTGCTCTTCCGATCGCCAATCGAATTCCGTATTCTTTAATAATAATTCTTATTCTGCAGCGAGGAATTTGATGAAAAATACGCCGTTTTACACACTTATACTCTTCGCAAAAGTGCAATTGCAAAAGTTTTCTGTGCAGAAACTGTATCAAATTAAGAGTAATCAGCAAAACACCAGTTCTTCAGCCCTTTTGAAAATTTAAAATTTAACTGTTCCATCCTGTAACCTGCATTACCGTCCCCCTAATCGCTCGTTCCGGTTCGAACACTATTTCCAGCCGCTCCCAACGTAGCGAACAGACGCTCGGAAGCCACTAGATAGTGTGGTAAGTGTCCATTTACCGATAAGATTCTTAAAAAAAACTTTATATTATACATAACAATTATGCCGAAGAATATCGAAGTTCCCAAAAAAAAGTTATTATAATTTTATTCAAGCGATGTCTGACTGGTAGCCTCAAAAGGCCCAACACAAACACTTTAATATTTTTTTCTAAATGATGAATAGCACAGCAGACGAGGGACTTAGATAACGCTAAAATACAACCTGGGACTTGTTCCAACAAAAGAAGTAAAAATCGTCCATATTCATTAACTACAAAAACCTTCATTTCAAGTTCCAACTTCAGAACTCTTGCCAAATCATAAACATTTCTGTTTATTGTGTCGATGTACGAATTGGCCATGGCCCTGCGTGTGCGCATACTATAAACTTCCAAAATATCCTGACTCCTGCGGTAGAAGACAAAAGGTTAAGTCGCCAGTAAACTATAAGTCAGTGATTCTCAACCTGGGATCCGCGGACCCCTAGGGGGGCGTGAAGTAGTTGCTGGGGGTCCGCGAAGAAAAATATCTTTTCCGAGTGCATATTGAAATTTCAAGTCTTGTTTCCTAACTGAAAATAACATATTGATAGCATACAAAATTGATGTTCATCCGCGGGGGTACGCAGCAACCCAGGGTGATTTCTAAGGGGTCCGTGGTACGAAAAAGGTTGAGAACCGCTGCTCTAAGTTGCTCTAAACTTTTTTTCTACACCTCCTTGCTATACCTTGAGTACTATCACACTTCAAATGAAAATATTTCTTATCTTCCAGTCCCTTGCTAATTGAATGTCGTTATCACATAAAAAATAAAACAAGTGCCTCACTAATAGTAATAAAAAAGGAAAGAAAAGTTCTAAATTTAAACCATTAATTGTCTTAAATTTAATCTAAACTTGTCCTGAATTTATCAAAACTTTCTTTAAAATTTGCAAACAATTCTGTCAAAAAAATCAATGAAAATTCGGCAACACCGTTCGACATAAAAACAAACAACATGAATGTGCTGTATTAACAGTGAAAATCCGTTTTTCAGCCCCTTGGTGAATTTTAGGCTGATAAAACGGGGACATTGATAAAATCGGGACATACATTTTCCTTTCTTTTTAATGATTCGAAGCACGTAAAATATTCTTCTTTAGTTCTTAAATATAGCCTCATAACTCTTTCTCATTATTTAGTGTAAATTCTAAAATAAATGTAAAATCAAAATTTTTATTTTTGCTTATTTCGAATCTCTAAGATAAGAAAAATATGCTCAAGAAAGTATTTACTCGAATTCAACTTCGCCTGCTAGTGCCCATTAAACTACCAACTATTAATTTTCATATGAGGCTGACTAAATCTGGTCAAAAGGCTGATAAAATCGGGAATGGACAAAATCGGAGGCTGATAAAAAAACGGAGGCTGATAAAATCGGGTCTTCACTGTATATTGGTTTTCGGGTAGTAGCAGGAAAAATTTTGACGTTTTCCGTTTGTCTATAAAATGCCGGGATTGGTTTGTATAAGTATTTCAAAAGTTTTGTATTTTCAATTATAAAAATAGTGGGATAATCAAAATTTTAAAAATGCGACTTAAGTGGCTAGTTGTTGTGTGAATCGGAGTGCTGAGCTCAATGGCGTAAGTAGATTTTGTATACAAGGTCCCGTTCTCAAGTTATGAGCTTTTAAAGTCAAGTCTTCCACAAAGTAGTTTTTAAATCTTAACAACTTTAGTGAAGACACCAGGTCTCTAAACAATGTTTTGCCTTTCTCAATAGAAAGGTATTGCAATTGCTCTGAAAACCGACTTTTTAATGGAGGCCCGGAGGGCCGAGTGACATATACCATTCGATTCAGCTCGTCGAGTTCGGCAAATGTCTGTGTGTATGTACGTGTGTGTATGTGTGTATGTATGTGTGTGTGTGTGCGCGCGTCTGTGTGTGTACGCGAACACAATCTCACTCACTTTTCTCAGAGATGGCTGAACCGATTTTCACAAATGAAAGGTGCAACGTTCCCATAGGATGCTATTGAATTTCTAATGGATCCGACATCCGGTTCCGGAATTACAGGGTGATGAGTACGATCACGTAGAAAATGTCGATTTTAATAAATTCTGCAATGAATGAATAAAGGTGAAAATGTTTCCAAAATGTGACCACAACTGCTTCGATTTGTAGTACTAGGTCACTAACAGCCATTCAAAGTCTTTTTGGTCACATTGGCCACCATCATCGGTTCCGGAAGCCCCGGCGGAAGTATCCAAATTCAGAATAACAGTCACATCGGTTTATCGGAGATGGCTAGACCGAATCAACTAAACTCTGAGTCCCCGTAAATTGCTATTAAATTTTATCCCGAACCGACTTCCGGTTCCGGAGTTACGGGTTGTGGCGTGCGATCACATAGCAAATTGTGATTCAAACCGATACTCCGATGAAAGCAAAAAAGGTAAAAATTTCGCTAAAATGTCTCTCAAACAACTTAAATTTGCAGTTCTAGGTCACCGACGGCCAAACAAACTTTCGTTGACTACATTGACCACCATAGACGGTTCCGGAAGTGCCCGGGAAAAGCGGCCATCTTTCAAAACTAGCAAACTCATATCAGTTTCTCGGAAATGGTTGGGCCGATTTTCACAAACTTAGTCCCAAATTATAGCTATATTATCCCCACAGATGTCTATAAAATTTCGCTCATATAGTTCCGGAAATATAGACTGAACCGTCCGGTCACATATGAAATTCCCATATAAGCTTTTTTTTTATAAAAATCGACTTTTTGGGACTTTGCCGATTTCGCACCTTTTTTCAGTTCAATATTACCGTGGCTGTTTTTTCCTTTGCAAAATTTTAGAACTCGAATAATGATTTCTTTTCTTGTATATAGTTGTCATGCCATGTATAATAATAAAATGTAACATATGCACTTGAAAGCTTTTAATGAATATAAACAACGCAAACATTCTCGTGTTCATGATTGAGAAAGGCACAATTGCACCGCTAGGTGGATTAAAACAGGTTTTTTACAATCGTTGATTCTCCAGAGGGATAAATCAGTCCTAAATTATTTTTTCAAAATATGCGCAGTTTTATGTTATGAAACTTCTTAGAAGAAATTACGCCTCCAAAGTTGACGCTTTGGTAATTATGTGATCTTGAACTTCAAAAACGGATTTTAAACATATATTTCTGCATTCTTGACTTTAAAATTGCATAACATATCGATTAATTTTGTCCTAAATTTATACAAAATTTGTTCAAAATGCTTCTGCTACATTCGTTCTTATCCTGATTCAATGGAACCTAATTTTTTTTCTTAATACATTCATAATCGAATCTAAAATTGAATAAAATCAAGCATCTTTAATTTGTCCAACAATACTCCCAAATTAGACTGAAATTGGTTTTAAATTTGGCTAAAGTTTGAGAAATTTTTAATAAGCTGATCCAAATTTGTCTAAATGTTGCCACAAAATTGTCTCAAAATTTACTCAATTTATACTAATTTCTTACTAAAATATCATTTTTTCAAAATTTCGTCTGAATTCTTGAAATTAGCAAAAAAAATGATTACATGCCAATAAATTATGTTTTCAGAATAATAATTGTCTTGACCTCGATAATGAATCAGTTTAATAAATGATCCTTCGCGTATTTTGGTATCAATCAGCACTAAGTTTCTCCTAAATTTTCAGAAAAAGAATATATTTTGATCAAAAACTTAATTTCCATTTGCGATAATTTTTAAATTCGGCAAAAATTTTTGCAAACTCAAACTTGGCCTGAATTTGTTCTAAATAGGTATAAAGGTTGAATTTCGGTTTTTTTAATTCATCCCATCAGTAACTGACACCAACATATAACCAGTTAGACGAATCTAGCATCTAGCCGCTCAATTCACACAACATCTCGCTTAACCGTTCCCAGGTTAGTGACAGTTACTAACGAGATGAACTCGAAGCACCGAAATCCAGCTTTTCTAAGTCGGATGTTGTACCATCATGCACAAACAACCCTAGTAACAATTGAGGTTTTATGGCACTCTGGAAGCCTTTATTAAAACTTAGAATGCACTTGTAGTGTGCTATAAAACTAGAAATGCTACTTGGGTAGTTCATTTAATTTTTCCCTTTATGGAGTAGGAAAATTTGTATTGAATAAATGTAAAAAATGCGTGTTCGGTCAAAATTTCTCCTACACATAATTTTTTTCAAATTTGTCCTAAGATTTCAATTTCAATACAACTTGCTCGAAATTTAAATTTTTTATCCTATAATTGTTTCAAATTATTCTTAAATTATTCAAAAAATTTGAAAAATTGTGCAAGATTTTTTGCTAAATAATTGTTTACACTTCATATAAGCCGAAGGAGCCTATATTTTGGACAGAGTTTACTCTAAATTCGTCTTAAATTTGAATTCATTTGGTCATAAATGTACTCTATTATTTTTTCAATTCGTGCTATTCGTTTGTTGTCAATGCTTTTTCAAAAATATCACATAAATTTGACTCAAATTCATCCAAAAAATTAGCAAAGTCTAAGTTTTTTTTGCCAAATTTCTCTTATAACTGATAAAAATTTTGCCTTGGATTTGTCGAATCTAGTAATATTAGAATGATTAAAAAAAAAGTTACAAACATGGATTTTTCTTCCTCTTCATTATGCTGAGCAAGTGATTAGTGACGCATTTGTGCTCTTTAGTTTCAAATCTTGCTTTAGCTCGACTAAAAAACTAATTTTAACGACAATTTCATCCACTGCCTAAATGTATACCAATTTGGCTTGGTACTATTTTAAGCACATTGTTCAGAATTTGTTCCAAATTTGGCCGGAATATTTCCTAAATTCTACTTAAAATGGACCTTTTTTATGATTTTTTTTTTCGAAAACTTTATAAAATATAGCACAAAAATTTCAAATATAGTTAAAATGTTGGAAAAATTCCAAAATGGTCCAAATTTTATAAAAAAACATCGTAAATTTGTTAAAATATTATCACAAATTTATTTATTTGACAAAAAAAGTTAAAGTGTTATTCAATTTATCAAAGATTTGTTAGAATTTATTTTAAACTTACCCTAAGTTCGTATTGAATTTGGTTGTTTCTTGTTGCAATTTATCCTAAAATTGTCCAAAAATTCTCCCGAAATTTGAGTGGTAAATTACGAATGAAATTTGAGTGGCAAATTACGAATGATAAGTGTAATGAGTGAAAAATACTAAATGGCATGGCAAGAGACGAGTGTCGAGTGTCGAGTGACGAGTGACGAGTGTCGAGTGACGAGTGACGAGTGACGAGTGTCGAGTGTCGAGTGTCGAGTGTCGAGTGACGAGTGACGAGTGACGAGTGACGAGTGACGAGTGACGAGTGACGAGTGACGAGTGACGAGTGACGAGTGACGAGTGACGAGTGACGAGTGACGAGTGACGAGTGACGAGTGACGAGTGACGAGTGACGAGTGACGAGTGACGAGTGACGAGTGACGAGTGACGAGTGACGAGTGACGAGTGACGAGTGACGAGTGACGAGTGACGAGTGACGAGTGACGAGTGACGAGTGACGAGTGACGAGTGACGAGTGACGAGTGACGAGTGACGAGTGACGAGTGACGAGTGACGAGTGACGAGTGACGAGTGACGAGTGACGAGTGACGAGTGACGAGTGACGAGTGACGAGTGACGAGTGACGAGTGACGAGTGACGAGTGACGAGTGACGAGTGACGAGTGACGAGTGACGAGTGACGAGTGACGAGTGACGAGTGACGAGTGACGAGTGACGAGTGACGAGTGACGAGTGACGAGTGACGAGTGACGAGTGACGAGTGACGAGTGACGAGCGACGAGTGACGAGTTACGAGTGCAATGACAAGTGACGACTGACGAGTAACGACTGACGATTGATAACTGACATGTGATGAGTGCCAAGTGACGACTAACGAGTGACGACTAACGAGAGACGACTGACTAGTAACGACTGACGATTGATAACTGACGACTGACGAGTTACGAGTGACGAGTGATGACTGACGAGTGACGAGGGACGAGTGATGAGTGACGAATGGCGAGCGACGAGTGCTGAGTAACAAATGAAGGGGGCAAATTCAACCTTTTTAAAAAGATTTTTGAACGATTTTTATTGAATCAGTTTCGTAAACACAGATCATCTTGATTATAGTTAATTGCTATATTAAAGTACAAGGGTAGAGTTTGAAGTTACCAGTTTTACCCTTCACAAATAGAAAGGTTATTTTATAATAGTTGTCATTTCTACAAGACATTCAAAAATAGTTGAAAAATGTGAATCAATTCATGTTGTTGTATGTATTTATAATGTTCAGAAAAGATATATTGATTTTTATTCGTTATTTTTTTTAGCAGAAATCCCTTACCCATACATTTATTATAACAAGGCTGATGTGTTCAAAGATTAGCGGTAATCACAAATACAGTTTTGATCGCCAAATCCGCGTTATATGCATTTCGCCCATGGGTTTCCGTACCTAAAATCGAAAAGTTCAAAGACGTGTTTATAGTCAAAATTCGATACGTTTCAGTCGTCGTATGAATAGGCATCTGTCAATTCAGCCCAAATCACTCACTCACATTCATCACGAATAAAAAATTCCCAAGGTACTCAGTATCTATCCATTCTTAAAAAAATATATGTATTCACGAGGCGTCGGAACAAAAGTATATATCCATCGACGGCGATGATGACAGCTACGTCGACGCACGAGTTTACTCAAACCAAAACCAACAAGGAGGTGTGAATGTACAAAGCCACCACAGTGCGTGCTCGTTGTGTCGAGTAAAGCGCAGCTTCGCTGCAACAATCGGCACCAGTGAAGGGGGCCTATACAAATTGGATGGAGGTCAAGTGTACTGCTTTGAACTTGGTTTTGAGTAAACAGGTTTTCTAACGACAGAACGCATGCGGCGACATCGGATAGTAGTTAGCCAGCCAACCAACGCGTTAGTTTTAGAGCTAATCTGAAATAATCCGAAGTAAACTTCGTCACAAAAACCTATTCCGACTTGAGCCGTTTGTTGGTTAAGGTCAAAACCACATATTTTATGTAATATCTACTAGAGTCTTCGAGTGACAGATTCGCTAAGACGGGAGCGTTCCTAAAATAATTTTTATTATGTTTCCGTAGTGAAAACCGGCACGATAAGCGATAACACGAAGTTTCTCTTATCAATGTACCTTGGTAGCAGCAGGAGACACAAGTCTTCAAACAATTCAAGTATCAGAGCATCAGATGTTCAAACACGTCAGCAGCAGATGAGTTCCAGCTGTTGATAAGAGTTATCTTCTTCTCTTACCTTGTATGAGGGTGTATAACGGTTTTTTTTTATTTTTCGCACCAAGATCGCTGGCGGAGAGCATGATTTGCTCCGGTGACATCTTTCGTATTTTGATTGTCTTACCTGGAAAATAACAGAAAAGAAAAATAAACTGGATTTAATTAGTGATTAGCAAACGTTGCTGTTGACGCTACACAATGACACATTGCTAGAGTGAATGATTAACTAAAAATACTGTTGTTGATTGAATGTAGCGGGCAGAGATGCTAGGACCTCCTCAAAACGGTCAGAATTTACTGTTTTCAGCGTGAGTTACAGTTATTGAAGTCAAATTAATGGCACGTGTTAAAATCAAGGATTCAATTTCGTACAAGTTGTGCACCGCACCCGCGCATTGCATCCCAACAGACAAGCATGACGATGTACTTTAATCTTACAAATTGATTTGCAGAACTCGACTTGTTTGTTCCGAAAAGTGCAATCTATCCCAGCCGTGATCCACAATCATCAAACATACTGGTCGTCGGTGCGCCTGCCCTCAATCAACAGTTCGTCTGAACTGAAGGAGCAAATAATTCGACAGTAATTCTGCGATTGGTTGAGGCGGAATTTTTCTGATCGTGTCGATCTTTCGATACGCTGTTTATGACTGTCAATATTTTTGACCAAAGAAAAGAGCACACTTTTTCGGGTGGGTAAATAGTTTCGCATTATCGAACAAGGCAGACAAGCAGCTTAAAACGCGAGTACACAAAATAAACCGTTCTTCGCGTTCAGGAGGAATGTGACCTTAAAATGACATTATTTTTCATTAAAGCAAAAATGAATAGCTCTGCATTTGTTAGGTATGTAAATATTGACGAGGTTGCTACGTATCCTTGAATTAGTAATCTCGTTTTGAGATTATAAAAGGATGGATTGACAATATTTATTGAAACCCACTTTTTACATTCCGATTTTTCTTTAATTTTTTTCTAATATTTTATTTGGTAAGGAAGCATTTAGAGGTACTATACTCTTCTTATATGCCACATCTTAACGAAAATTGTCTCAAGAAATAATGGGTACTTAGAAAATAAG
The DNA here is from genome assembly GCF_030247195.1 of Topomyia yanbarensis. NCBI lineage: Eukaryota > Metazoa > Arthropoda > Insecta > Diptera > Culicidae > Topomyia > Topomyia yanbarensis. The sequence goes on from NC_080670.1 coordinate 39,715,518, forward strand.
CTACACGAGCCATCACCAATAGTGACTGTCGGATGGCTGGCGCCGATACAAATCATTGCACTTTGGAAAATATATAGGTAAAAACTAAGCTAACATCAACCTAGTTAAATTGCAGAGCGCCTGCGGGAAAAATCGGACGTTACGCGAAGTAATGCTGTGTCATCTAACTGGCCATCAGTTGAAAGTACGGTGCAGTTGATAAGTCACGACTTATTCCGAGAAACAATTTCAAATACATTGCAAACAGAATTCGGGACCCCCGGGCCATCGGCGACCTAGCCATGGCGATGAAGGCTGCAATCGTCAAGGGTGACCTACGTGGTGAGCGTGCAAGGTGACTGGGCGTTCTACGCTGCCCTCCTGTACACATACATAGCCAGCACGCGTTGCCACCGAATCGTTTCAGTGCGTGCTGACTTTGCTCGGATTTGGTCAAACAATTTGCATGTTCGAAGAACCTTAACGTAGAAATTCGGTTTCAGATTTAGGTGTCGCGATAAGAATTGACAAGTGTGCAATAATGCATACGTGAGTGGCGAATCACATTTGGGACAAGGTCGCAACCGGCTTGGCATGTTCGGCCAAGTGCAAATTGAGTAATATTTCGACTAATAATAATCCCCCCACTGTGATTATTTATAATCTTCTTATATCCATGCCATGTGGTCCAATCGACAGGTACCATTTAGATCTGCTAGACCAATGACAGATTACGTAAACTTCTTTCCGCCAGATTATGCTTAGGTGAGATCGCTTTTTTATTGCGATAATCTATACAACCCCGACAGTTCCACTTATCGGAACCAATCCATCTCAAAGAGTGCGGCCGCAATCAACCACCTATTTTGAGGCGAAATAACTAGAAGGACACGACGGATGACCACGAGAAGATCATTAATCTTACCGCGATTATCCGTCATTTTGTATCTTTAAATTTATAAAAGCAATAAAACTACTGGGCGACTCTCTGAATTGCGCTCGTTGAGGTCTTGTTTGCAGCAGCTGCGTTTGGACATACCCACCACATTGCATCATTTTTTGCTTGAAGAACCAAACCTTTTACAGGCCGCCTGCAAGGTTCTCAATCCAAAGTGCTGTACTGTAACCAGACGAAAGCTGCGCCGGCATGCGAGAACCAGAGTTATATTTTAACTGCAGTAGCAGTAACGATTTAGAGCATATAGCATCGTAAAATACCGGGCGCGATCAGGCAGCATCGTTAACATTGACAGCATGATTTAACTAACTGGGGCGGGTAATGGCGTAAAAAGAGAGACGATGTTGACAAAGGTTAGCAGATTAAAATTGATACTTGCGATATATTGAGCTTAGCTATTCGATTGGTTGTCGTAACGCAACTAGTTCATTCATATTCTGGAGATAGAGATTGTATTAAAAGCTATTATGTATAAGACACGATGGCGGAAACATTGTAAAAGCAATCGTTCAATTGAACGGGTTTTTAAATTTGTTGAACTGTTGAAATTTATGGAACCTCATATTTTTCTTGCTTTGTTAAATTGCTACAAATTGTATAACGGACACGACTAATTTGAATTGCCTTGTACGCAGCTCACCTGGGTACGAGTCCCAACCCCGCACATAGGGTTACACATTTTTCTAACCCGAAAAAAAGGAAAATGACCTTAAGATTAAAACCTCTATAATCGAAATACTAAAAAACGTTGTTTGTTGTTCTGTTGTAGATGTTAAACGCACAGGGCTGTGCGTTAATACGTACACCCAAAACGCAGTAGGAAAGCTAGCTGTAATTCGAGACTTAGTGCTCCTCCACTACGAAGACCATCTGGGCGGCAAACTTCATATTGTCTAACTCACCAAGCCCTTGGGCTCCCTTATGCCGTTCAGCACCACGACTCGGTTCCCTTGTGCCAGTTAGCACCGCAACACCCTTCTCGTACAATTCAGCGCCATTCACTCGTTGAGCTCCCGACTTGTTCGCGTACTACTCGGTCTAGGTCACGACAGTGGATCTACCCTACTCCGACGGAGAGTTCCCCGGCGAGAAAATTTCTCCCGAAACCGAGCCAACCAGCCTGGTGTCGAGGTCAGTTCGGCGATTCCGGTGGAGCAGGACGCCCGGTTCGCTGGTGCCCCGACGACCCGCGACTGGTGATGTCTAGTCCCGGTCTACTCAGTCTAGTCCCCGGCGGTGAATCTAGCTTACGCCGCCCGGCGAAAGAAGTTCTCCCGATACCGATTCTTCTTTGGTTTTAGCACCACAATTTCTTGAACCCTCTCGTTCCATTTCGCTCTACTTTCGCGATGAACCATTCAGCTCCCGCCTTTACTTGTTCGCGAACTCGGTCTGGTCCCCGACAATGAATCTAGCCTACTTCGATGAAGAATTCCCCGGTGAAGGAGGTTCTCTCGGAACCGAGCGGTAGATTTCTCCTGATACCGATGTTCGTTTCCGTGAGCCATTTAACTCTCCGCGTCGTCCCGATCTAGTCCCCGGCGGTGGATCTAGCCTACTCACGAGCTACCCGGTAGGGTGTCGAGGTCGATCCGGCGATCCCGGCGAAGCTTGACGTCCGGTTCATAGGCGCCCCGACGACCCAAACTCGGTGCTACGTCACGTGCTACTCAACGGGTCCTCGGCGGTGGACCTGGTCTACACAGTCGGCGGCAGAATTTCTCACGAAACCCGATTTGTGACTTCTTGTTGATCCATTCGCCACTTCCCCTGCAGCTCGGAGAGTATGGTGTCTCCACACCATACGCACACTCCGGGCAAAGGGGTGACGAAGCATATCCAAACCGATGCAAGTTCTTCCGGAAGCATCCGTACCCGGACAAAAACTGCGTAAAATGGAAGCCCACCTCTGCATTCTTCCTATGCACCCAAACCGACACATTTGTGATGAGTCGGTGGGTCCACCTTCCTTTCTTCGCGTTATCCCACTCCTGCTGCCATTTAGCCAACAAGTCCGCTCGGACCAGTCTCCTTGCGTTACGTACATTTCTCCGCTGGTAGCATTCGCTGACGGATTGCAAACCGATGCTATTTATATGGATCTATCTGCGGCCTTCAACAAAATCAACCATGATATCGCAATAGCGAAGCTGGACAAACTCGGCATTCATGGACAACTTCTGCGCTGGTTTCGTTCCTACCTCTATGGAAGGCAACTCCAAATCAGCATTAAGGACTGTCTATCTGCACCATTCTTCGCTACATCCGGCATACCACAAGGAAGCCATCTCGGACTAGTAATATTACTCCTCTACTTTAATGACGTCAAATTCACATTACAAGAACCCCGCCTTTCCTTCGCCGACGACATGAAAATTTTTCAACAAATACGGGAAAAAACCGATGCCGAGCTTCTTCAGAGGGAACTGGACAGCTTTAGTACGTGGTGTGATCTAAACAGAATGGTTTTAACGTTACGTTCACGCGGAAACGCCAACCGACTCAGTTTAACTACCATTTCTTCGGTTCGAGCATTCCAAGACACTCTCACATCAAAGATCTCAGAGTCATCATGGATTCGGCATTAACATTCAAACCACATACGTCATACATCGTGGATAAGGCATCACGATAGCTTGGGTTCATCTTCCGAATAGCGAAAAACTTCAGGGACGTATATTGTCTTAAATCGCTGGTCCGCTCAACGTTAGAATATTGTTCAGCTGTTTGGAATCCGTACTACCAGAAGGGGATTGACAGAATCGAGGCTGTCCAACGCAGGTTCATACGCTTCGCCCTTCGTCATCTCCCATGACGAAACAGATTTCAGCTGCCGAGCTATGAAAACCGTTGCCAGCTAATACACCTCGATACAATCAGCATTCGAAGGGACTGCTCTCGAGCCCTGTTCGTCTCGGACTTACTCTCTGCCAGAGTGGATTGCCCTAAAATCCTCGGACGTCTGGATCTTCAAGCCCGCGTTCGAGCTCTACGTAATAACTCCCTTCTGCGAGTTCCGTTCAGGAGAACCAACTATGGTTGCCAGAGCGAATTTTTAACAGTAAGGCGACGGCCTTTGACTTCAACCGGACGCGGAATGCGATAAAAGCGAAAATGTTGTGAATTTTAAAATGTAATTAGTTTAAGAAACCACCATTAGAGCCAAGGGGCCTGTTGGTGAAGGTAATAAACATGAACGGCCATTCCACGTCCTCCGCCAGGGTGATACAGATGGGGATCATCCCGGCGATAACGCATACTGCCTCCGACGATATTGTTCTGAAGGCACTCGCGACTCGTACGGCCATCAGCCGAAATGTCCTGTTCAGTTTTTCACAGTTCCGCTTGGTTTTCAGCGCAGCACCCCAAGCGGGAACCCCATATCGGAGTATCGATGACGAAACAGTAGATAGCAGATGTCTCGTGCTGCTTCTCGGGCCGCCGACGTTTGGCATGATTCTCACTATTGCGACCTTCGCCGACTTTTCGCAGGCGTAGTCGACGTGTTGTTGAAGCTCAACCTGTCGTCGATTATCACTCCCAATTGCTTCAATGCACGCTTCGATGCAATTACGTGCCCTCCGACGACGACCTGCATCCGCTGAACCGCTTTGCAATTGCTGCCAAACAACACCTCCTTCTTATGGTGGGATATTTGCAGGTTGACCCCGTTCATCCAGCTCTCGGTCGCGTCTATTGTCTCCGTCACCGATCCCTCCACTTCTTCAAGTGTCTCACCCATCATCGTTATTGACACGTCGTCCGCGAAACCCACTATGTTCACTTTCCTGGGCAACCGCAGTGCTAGGACTCCATCGTACATCCCGCTCCAAAGAGTTGAATCGAGAATGGAGCCCTGAAGAACGCCAGCTGTGACTCGCTTTGACTTCTGCGCTTCGCTCGTCTCGTACAGCAGCACTCCGTTCTGGAAGTAGCTCTTCAGGATCTGGCTTAGATAGTCGGGAACCCTCATTCTGTGCAGCGATGGCTTCCCAGCTGGCGCTGTTAAATGCATTCTTCACATCTATCGTGACCACAGCGCAGTATCGATCTCCTTTTCGCTTCTGTTTAGATGCCTTCTCAGTGCTCTCGAGCACTGTCTGAATTGCATCCACTGTCGATGCTTCTTAGCGGAATCCGAACTGCATCTTAGACAGTACGCGCTCGTCTTCCGTGAATGTCATCAACCTGTTAAGAACGATCCTTTCCAGGAGTTTTCCGAGTGTATCGGCAGCAACACCAGCTTCTGGACCTTCCACATTTCGGGGAAGTTACCTTCATTTAGACACTTTCGCAGCACCATCCTGAACATGTCCGGATATGCCAGAATCGCAGCTTTCAGTACCACGTTTGGTATTCCATCCGGACCGGGGGCTTTCTTTGATTTCAGGCGCTTTGATGCTTCTGCGAGCTCGTCATTAGTCACTTACCGATCGTCCGTGTTTGCTCCTTATTCTTCGCCGTACGGTGTTTGCGGCAGATAGTTGGATCGTGCTTCGGGAAAAGACCCTCAACGATTATCTTCCGCGTAATCGGGCACATTTCGGCAGGCGTCGTCGAGCCCTTCATTTACGCCATCACGATTCGGTACGCGTCGCCCCAGAAATTGGTACCCACTTCTAGCTGCCCGAAACGCTGCCTTTCCTATTTGGTTTTCTCTCCGAGTAAACTGGACACCGTTTTTTCGTGGTTCCAGCTTTCACGGCATTGTGGCGTCACAAGCCGCCACAATCCTTCTTGTTAGGTCAGCCGCATCCACCTTCTCGGTCCCGCCGTTCGGCCGAAGTGCCTCAACGAAGAGGTCTTTGTTCAAGGCCTTCGTCTTCCACTTTCGTTTACCGGTTTTTCTTCTCCGTACTGCAGCAGAGTTCCGTTGACCGATATGGTAGCGAATCACCTGGTGGCGTATTCGTTTCGCGTACTCTCCAATCCATGTTCAATGCCGTCAATGAAGGACTACAGAATGTGACGTCGATGATAGACTCCCTTCCGTCTCTTGGAAATGGGCTAACAGCACCTTCATTGCACAATCGTACATCTAACTACGCTAGAGCTTCCTGCAGGATACACCCTCTTGTGCTGGTTCCTCTACTACCCCATTCCACAGCCCAGGTGTTGAAGTCACCATCATGACTACCGGCTTCCGACCGATCAACTGCTCGGTTAATTGCTTCAGCATTAGACTGAACTGCTCTACTGTCCACCTCAGAAGAGCGTAACGGCTACACACGAAGATGCCGTTGATTTTGGTGATTACGAAGCCCTCATATGAGCGTTCTACCACTTCTTGAATGGGGAATCTGCCCATAACTTGTATCACAGCCGTTCCTGATCTGTCCGCCACCAAGATACCGTTATCAGGGGGGACTTGATAAGACTCTGCGATCAATGCGACATCGCAAATAGTTACTGTCGTAGACTGCCACAACAGTTGCTGTGCGGTGTCGCAGTAATTCAGGTTTATCTAGGTTATTTCCATTACCGAAAGTTGTGAGTTTAAATGACACACATACACATACACATACACACAGACATTTGCCGATCTCGACGAATTGAATCGAATTGTATATGACTCTCGGCTCTCCGGGCCTCGGTTAAAAGTCGGTTTTTACAGTGATTGCATAGCCTTTCTTCATATGACAAAGTTTGTGTTTTATGTATGTATTCGGTTTGTTGTTTTTTTTCGGTGAAATTAAAAATAATACCTCTTTTCTTCGTTGTTACGTTACGTTTCGGCCTACTACGCTTCAACCATCATCGGACGCATAAATTCGCTCCAAACACACTCCGTTCATTTACATCTTCTGCCGACTGACGAACGATTTGTCCTATTCAACTGACTGCTTTCCTTGCTATTCACACAAACACAAGTTTGTGTTTTATTCAGTACTTAATTTCAAATATCACCTTATTTGCAATTGGAAATTAGTGGAACTTCAATCATGAAATGTGTTCGGCTCTTAGGAGGATCCTTTTTTATGCGAAAAATGCGAACGTTTCTATATACAAATATACAAATATGTGCATTCTCATGTTAAAAAAAAGAAATGATTTTCCTATAAAAATCTCACAAGAAAATCTATCAAAAAGCATTTCATATGGTGTTTCAAATTAAATTCAAACAAATTCCACGTGAATACGACATATTTATCCATTGAATGTTCATTACCGTGCTATTGAGTAGTAAAGTATGAACTTTCCACATGAATTTCGCATGAAAAACATGTAGTGCATTTCTACATGCAAAATAATTGATTTCACCAATTCTTCTGCCAATGAAATCTGTAAGCAAAACAAAGTGATATTCACGTGTAATTCATTTGGAAAAATTAGTCAATGGTATTTCTTATGATTTTGATGTGCTTTTCACACCATGTTCGCATGAATTTCATTTGAAAACCATATTTCCCACACTCGAAAGGATATTCAAGTGGCAACCGTGTGCATTTCATGTGTTTGTGGATTGAAATAATTCAATAGATTTCCACATATCTTCAGCTAGTGCCAATTGATAACGGAGTAGACGAATTTCGCGCCAAATCGTATTCAGAGTTGACAGCACCCTCTCAGATTCTAATGAAACTTTCTGTAGTCTTCATTTCGTCACAAAAAGCCACTTTGCATATTTTGTTTTTCTAGAAATGATGTAGACTATCTTTTGGAAAGGGTCAAACTTTTTTTTCCCAATTTTTTTTCAAATGGCTATAGTTTAAAAATGGCAAATCCTACAAAAAATGTGGTAGGAGCGGTTTTTACAAAATTAGTCAAATTTTCGAATAAATAAAAATATTGAAAAAATTCTTGATTGACTCCTACACTGAAAAAAATCGATTTTAAAAATTTAAAGTCGATTTACAAGCCCCATTTTTTTATTTGGGTGAAATTTTGTTACAAGATATGTTCCCTACCTACCGTCAAAAATTCAAGTTGGGAGGAGGAAAAAAAAGTTATTTGAAAAAAACTTTTACTTGTCCAAGCTGAATTTTTTTTTCTTCAGTGTATTTTTATCGAAAACTAAACCAATGAAAGTCATAATCATCTCAGAATCCAATAAAACTCAGTTTGTGAGAAGATATTGTCTAATTTAGCAACTAAGCATATTTTTATTAAGGGGTTAACTACTTTTTCATTTTTCATGAAATCGAATTTTTTTTATTACTTTATCTGAAGATACAACTCCTTGCGAATGGTTTCCCAAATTTGTTATAAAGATCCAAGAAATAGATCGAAAGTTACAGCGCTTCCAAGCGCGCTTCGTCTACCAAGAGCAGTGGAAATTTGAAATTTAAAACTCGATTTTCTCGAAATGTCATTTTACTAAAAATGGTTTTTCCGTGATCACAATTACCGAAAAACTACTCAATCAATTTTCTTAATTTTTTTTTCAATTGATCGTAATTAATTCATTCTTCATTCATAAATTTTTTAATACAATTTTTAGAGCTTAAAACAGCGATTTTTAAACGTTCTCGAATGCAGGAAAAAAATATTATTTGTTCAACTAATCATTAAGGTACGAGTAATACTCATAAACTAATAAAAAAATTTGAGTTTTGGGTTTTTAGATTATCTATTGGTCTTCAATCGTGATCACCGCAAACCTCTTAAATAAAAAAGGGTTTCGAGGAAAAGCCATAACTCCGCCAATTATCAATATATTTTTATATACTTATGCTTGTTTATTTTACTGAAAAATGTACTACCAAAATATTATAAGTTTGATGTAATGAAATCATTCCTTTATTTCTTTACTCAAATTCAAACTTTTTTGACATTTTTATCACTAAAAGGTATGTAACCCCTTAATCAAGAATCCCATTTAAAAGAGTTTGTGTCGTTAAACAAATGTTCCATTATTACTTTTTTTTATTTTCTTGTTTAGTGCTGAGGTAGAATTAGAGAAAGAAATAACCAGCACAACATCATGTATTGAATTTTACATAATTATTTATTTATTTTAAATTATTTAATTATTTCTACACAAGAAAAATATTTTTGGTTCATCTTCTGAATTAGAATATCTTTTCGTCTCTACTTTGCCCCCAGAAATAGGCACAAAACTGTGGAATTTTTGAGTTCCAGGTATTGTTTTGACGTTATTATACAGCTCTTAAAGTTCTTCTGGCATTTTGTTGTGCTGTTCAGTGAATATGTAGCAGAAAATTAATTTTGCGATATGTTTATCAGTTTGTTCAACTGTCCAGTTATATAACTCTTGGGGACTTGTTATGGTGCTTCCATAGTCGCGAGCAAGACTAGCTCTTTGCCATTCGCTGGAGAGTGCCAGCAATAGCATCATAGGGTCCTTTTCCATGGGAATGCTGCAACAAAATGTCATTCTGCGCTTAAGGTTGGAGAGAGAATCGGCAAAAATCAAAAACGAAAAAAGCAGTTTTTTCCACACCGAGTGTTAGATCTTCATAAAAATCAATCAGCAGTACTGTAACAACATTTTACATAAGCTGATTGATTTTTATGAAGATCTAACACTCGGTGTGGAAAAAACTGCTTTTTTCGTTTTTGATTTTTGCCGATTCTCTCTCCAACCTTAACTCATACTTTGACTGGAATCTATACAAGCTTGCAAAGTTTTTCTTATTTTTGTATTGTGCTGCTGCTCCATCAGACATAAAACAAATTTTAGAAAAGTTTGTCAATTGTTTCATAAAATTTATCAGTTTTGGGAGGAACAAATGAACTGCAGTCTTCAAGTCTTCTTGTCTTCCAGTCTTCTTGTCTTCCAGTCTTCTTGTCTTCCAGTCTTCCAGTCTTCTTGTCTTCCAGTCTTCCAGTATTACAGTCTTCCAGTCTTTTAGTCTTCCAATCTTCCAATCTTCCAGTCTTCCGATCTTCCAATCTTCCAATCTTCCAGTCTTCCAGTCTTCATTCAAATTTGTTATGAATATATACAAAATTCGTTACTGATACTTTTTGCATGTATCAGGCAACTAGCAGCTGGGAAAATGGATTCTGAGATGATCATGACTTTCATTGGTTTAGTTTTCGATAAAAATACACTGAAGAAAAAAAATTCAGTTTGACAAGGAAAAGTTTTCTTCAAATAACTTTTTTTTCTCTAAAGTGCCCAACGTGAATTTTTGACGGTAGATAGGAAACATAATTATCTATCTTGGAACAAATTTTTTTCAAATCAAAAAAGGGTTTTTTTTGGTAAATCGACTTCAAATTTTTAAATCGATTTTTTTCAGTGTAGGAGTCAAAAAGAATTTTTTCAATATTCGAAAATTTGAATTATTTTCTGAAAACCACTCCTGCAACATTTTTTGAAGGATTTGTCATTTTTAGACTATAGCCATTTGAAAAAAAAATGGGAAAAAAAGTTTGGCCCTTTTCAAAAGACAGTCTAGATCATTTTCGGAAAAACAAAATATGCAAAGTGGCTTTTTGTGACAAAGTCTTCATGTACAGAAAGTTTCATTAAAATCTGAGAGGGTGCTGCCAACATTTGTTCGAGTTGACGCGAAATTCGTCAGTAGCAGCCAGGGGTGGTCGCACAAGCTCAAGCTCAAGCTGAAATAATTCAATAGATTTCCACATGATGTTAACGTGTTAAGTTTCTTTCAATGTGTGATAATATCACTAATTACGGTAAAGATCCTATTTTGGCTCTATCAAGGAAGGTGCCGAAACATTTCATTTATTACTCAGACTACAATCGATGGAATGCATATAATTTGGTATTTATATCTTTTCTTCGTTTTCAAGAACCAATATAATTACAAAAATGGCCTGAAAAAAATGAAAAACTCTTGTTTGAGAGCAGCGAAAACTCAAATTGAGCGCCCCAATTAGCACCCCAATTAGTGCCCTGTCATTCGCGCTAATGCGTTAAACAAAGATGGCGGATGCTGCTCTAAGTAACGATTTCAAATGAGTAGTGTGATAATAGAAACAGGGCGAAAATATGTTCATTACCCTATCACCGTTTTAAAAAACTTCACACAAAATAGCAACATAAGCGCCACACTCGCCAACCAGAATCCGAATTAGCAGCCCTTGCAGTGCTGTGGGTAGGTATAGGTTCACATTTGCGTTTCTGCGTACTGTTAACAGCGATTCGCAAATTCTCAGGCTCCACTCTGCATCGTTGCTAGACCACTAAAATCCACTCGTATCCGGATAATACACGGTTTGCGAACGTGCTCACCGTGAACTAGTTGATACCGCTTTCAACTGACCAGCAGGCTTTTGTGGATGTTGGGATGGAGAGAAAACATCGTCGCATCATCATCATCATCATCAGCATCAGCAGGCAATGGCCTGGTTAGGTTGAGGTGATCGACGAGCCAAAGTGACGACTTATCAAAAACGAAGTTGTGGTATTCTTTATCGCAGCTTTACAGAAGAGATTCAAAATGCAGTTCAAAATTCGTAACGAATTCTTCCAGAGTTTGATGAAGTCTTTTTGCCACGTACCGTCACCGAACAAGTATAAAAACTTTGTTCTTTAATTCACATTACTTCCAGATAAGTAGTCGCTTTACAATCGAACTCATTACCTCGAATTAACGTACAATGATGAATGTAGTAGAAACATGCCTTGAAGTTTTCGTTGCCGTCACGCAACATGTTCGATTCGAATCAAATTCATCGGATTAAAGGAAAGTTTGGATTGTGTGTGCCATACTTGACTGATACATTTTCAATGAGTAATGATTTTTTAATCGTAACGATTCACGTGAAGAAATAATCACAAACCAGCAGCCATACCGCTTGATGTTTAGCTAACGATTGATTCGAGAACGTAACTTCGGTGTCGACGCCAAAGGGACGAATCATGTGGCGTTAGATACATTATGATAATTACCTAATTATGTATAGTTTTATCAATCACGACCATTAGTTTTAGTTCTATCAATTACGGCCATCAACGAATAAATTTGATTCAGAAATAAAGCTATTTCAGTGTCAAACTAAACCAAATTCAAATTGAGCCATACTTCTAAAGTCAATCTCAAGTCCTTGAATTGAACATGTTTAAGTACTTGAACAAACGACCTTTTCCATATAACTAAATTGTGGATTCTTTTATATCACTCAGGGAAAACACATTTAAGCTCTGCCATCACCACCTGAAAATAGGGTAGGAGCGCATGTTTTGGTTCTAGACAATGTGTTCTTCAACAGAAAAGTACATTCGCGGAAACGAAACAAATCTAATTCGATAGAGTCTGCTTGAATAAAGTATCATTGTCAGTAATTGTTTGAGTTACTCTACACATGTCCTATTTACTAAACTGTACATAGTTAAATATCATCCGCAAATTCCGCAACTCAATTGCCATTTTTAAATCGATCTATTGCTAAACAACTATATGCCGCCTAAACACACCCTCACCCGAAGAAAATCTGGTCTGCCAGTTATCACCAGCAGTTGGGCCCAAAATCACACGGCTCTTATCGTTGCGTTGGTTCAAAACAAGAACCACTCTACGACGCGTTGCAAAACCATCCCCAGCAGGCATGATCAGCGACGCGACGGTGTACGTATACAGGTTAGGCCGGTTTCGGGATTTTCCTCCCGTTCAATTATCGCTCTCCGCTCTGTCGGGTCCAACGTAGAGCAAATATACACACATACACATGCTTTTCAACCAACAGCACTCGAACATACGCCAATATGTATATCATCCATCTTTCCGCAGCTGATACCACCCTCGCCCGGTTCAAAACAAACCTGACTTCCGAGTGGCGCGAGTGAGCTTTCGCCACATTTCACGCGATGCGATGCTTGCTATTATCGTGACCACCACCTTTCAGCGTGCCATCGTATTTGCATCATGCGGCAGCACCAGCAAGTGAAGCGGTGTCGTGGAGCGATAAAATACTGTTAGTGCATGCACACTCTCGACTACTACTACGGCTGGCGGTGCTGCAGTGCAAAACAGAACGGTTGGACAGAAAAACTATCATCGGACAGACACTCTCCGGTGGCTCGTTTAGTTGCGAAGCTGACATTCCTGCTATTCGACAATAGATGGAGGTGTGAAGCGCACGGTCGTGAAGTGTCACCCCAAGAATCGCTTATAGTAAATATCTACACTGCGAGCGCATATCCCGAATACGAATCGATTGAAATTGGTGGCTAGTAATGGAGTTTGGGAAGATGTCTTTTTCAGAAAATGCTCAACAATCTTACAAGCCTGAAGAGTTAGAACTGCTCTTTGATTTACGAACAAGAATTTTCTTCTTCAATATGTTTTTTAAGCTCGTCAAATATATTTTCAGATGATAAATTGAAGCATATTAAAATATTATTTCAGTAAATATATATATATTTTTTTCACCCGAAAACCAAATTTATTGACAACTTAATACAACATCCGATCGGAATGCTATCGGACTAAATTCAGGCGTTTATTGTACCACTTTATTAAGCACAAAACTGTCAACCAATTCACATTTAACTGTACTTCTACTGCACTGTTAACCTCAAATTGCGCAGTTGTTTACAAACGAGCTGTCGTCTAAGGCTGTGAACCATTTGGCGATTTTTTTAACCTTTAGTTAAAATTTGACAGTTCGAAAGTTATTTTCTCTTGAATGGAAAAATTTAACCGAGAGAGCGAACCGTTTCAAAAGTTGACATATGGATAGTTATTTAGAATTGACAGCTGCGATAACCACAAGATGGTAGAGGTGTGAACATTCGTCGATATTTTGAAAATTAGTTCTTTTCTTATTACATTAAGTATGACAGTCATAGCCTCGAAAAGTAAACATCCACATCATGAAATAACCCAAACAAATCTTAACACAACACGTTATCGTTTCCATCTTTATCCCTTAATTTTGTATTGAAAAATATTGACAACCTCAATTAGGTACAGAAAAATGTTTTCACCTTTTTATTATGCATCATGGGCAACATTTTAACCATCGAGCTGTCAAATTTAACTATCGCTCTGTCAATTTTAACCATGCTCCAGAGTAGGGTTATTTTGCAAATAACTTTCGAAGTGTCAGATTTTAACTAAAAGTTAAAAATTTCACCAAATGGTTCACAGCCTAAGATGAATTTACGTAAATCTGTCGCCAACGTGTTCCAATGATCTAAGACAAGCCAATCTCGCGTGAAACTATTTTAAATGTTTGGAAGGATTATATAGTGATGGAAAAAAAGCCGGAAAATAAAAAGAAATTCAGTCGCTCACCAACCAAAAGTATGCGCCCGACAAATACTATGTACCGTCAAGTGCCAAAATCAAAGTTGGACAATAAACATGCAAATTGGTACGAAAACTTGGTATTTCTATTTCAACAGTCTACTGAGTTTTGAAGAAAAACATCTTGATTTTCCAGAAGCGTAAGCGAGCACCAAAATACATAGCGAAACAACTCGAAAAAAATACCAATTTGCAGCTGTACACCCTTTGCGAACGGAAAATTTATCACTTTGAATGATGAATCGTTTACATTATCGCACTATCAATTAATTTAAAACGATGGTTATTGCACTGACAACATTGAAACAACACCCGACGATGCTGCATATTCAGGCAAATTAAAATTCGAACCAAGGGCATTCGTGTGGAAAATCATTTATGAACAGGGTGCTTCGGTTCCTCTAATGCGTCCAAACAAATTCGTTTTTATTTTCTAATCGATCCAAGATAATGCTTAACGGAGCGGTGGGTTTCATATTTACAGTTAAATTTGAATTTAAATAAAGGAAAGCTGTATCGGGGACATTTGAAGCTGCGTATACTTTCTTCTAGTACGCGTGGTAATTCTGGTTTGTTGATGTTTTGTGACCCAGGGTGGTGGTGTTTACTTTTTTATTTAATTTGGTATTTGTTACGGCTCAAGGCGATAGCTTCACGGAGCCGTGGGTCTTTTATATATTTACAAGATGTAAAAATAAAAATATACGACTAATTGTAAGAGCCTGTCCGATCTCGCTCGCGCGATTTGCATTGCTCGCAAAGATCTTTTCACGCGTCACATTTGTATCCTGAGGGTCACTCATATCTCGGTCGTTATCGCATATACAAACGCAAAGAAAGTTATAACCTTCTGAACAAAGAAAACTTCCTACCTTGTACCTACCTTCTTGTAGTATTCAAAGCTGTTTCAGCGAACGAGGATTTTCGTGGTAATCAACGTTCTTCATGAAGCCGTTACTACGTGTTTGACACGATAGAACTGGATATAAATGGATGACCACGAATCGAATCCACATTTTTACTCTCAAAAAATGTTTTTTGACATTTGTATCACCCAAAATCAACTGTTACGCCATCTCTCTGTTTCTACTTATTCCAAAAAAATCGCTCTTTTAGAAAGTGCTGTCATTTACAATGTACGGGATTCATCCGATGCTTGGAAGTGCACCAGTCTGCTTCCATCAATCGACGACTCTGATCACGAAAAGCATTGTTGAACGACAAACTAGTACCAGGCTCGTTTTTTTGGTCTGGTTAAACTCCTGTACACAATGCTGTTACTCTTACACTGTTCGACAAAAAATCCAACTTGAGTGTGGTTGAAGCGCATTCAGTACGGCTACTTCCAAAAATCATTCTTATACTCTGGATTGAAAATGATGACCTTCTGAATGTCATCCAACCTGGTATCGCAAAAAAACAGTGCTCGTTCATTGACCCGTTCTCTTAGATTATTCTTTAACCGATCAATTTCGGAGGAAACCTGTCCTGCCACTAGGAAAATAGGTTTTATTGTACTGGTGTACGCTGACGATTTTGGCCGAAAGGGTCATTTAGCCGAAAGAGTCATTTGGCCGAAAGGGTCATTTGGCCGAAAGGGTCATTTGGCCGAAAGGGTCATTTGGCCGAAAGGGTCATTTGGCCGAAAGGGTCATTTGGCCGAAAGGGTCATTTGGCCGAAAGGGTCATTTGGCCGAAAGGGTCATTTGGCCGAAAGGGTCATTTGGCCGAAAGGGTCATTTGGCCGAAAGGGTCATTTGGCCGAAAGGGTCATTTGGCCGAAAGGGTCATTTGGCCGAAAGGGTCATTTGGCCGAAAGGGTCATTTGGCCGAAAGGGTCATTTGGCCGAAAGGGTCATTTGGCCGAAAGGGTCATTTGGCCGAAAGGGTCATTTGGCCGAAAGGGTCATTTGGCCGAAAGGGTCATTTGGCCGAAAGGGTCATTTGGCCGAAAGGGTCATTTGGCCGAAAGGGGCATTTGGCCGAAAGGGTCATTTGGCCGAAAGGATCATTTGCCCGAAGGGGTCATTTGGCCGAAAGGGTCATTTGGCCGAAAGGGTCATTTGGCCGAAAGGGTCATTTGGCCGAAAGCGAAGACTACGTAGTAAGAAGACTGATATCTCTTTTCTTCCCCCATACAAACGAGAAGCGAGGTTAAAGCGCCTCTATTGGAAGAAGGTAGGAAGCTTAATATAAAAATGTATATGTGTGTGTGCATCACTATGGAAAGTACCACCTTTACCCGCAAGTAACGTTGCTGTTACTGTTTCTAGATTCTGGACAGAGTTGCCAGTCTTCTTGATATGCAGTCTTCGCCGAAAGATTCATTTCGCCGAAAGGGACATTTGGCTGAAAGGGTCATTTGGCCGAAGAAGTCGTTTGGCCGAGAGTGTCATTTGGTCGAAGGGCCATTTGGCCGAAGGGATCATTTGGCCGAAGGGGTCATTTGACCGAAAGGGTCATTTGGCCGAAAGGGTCATTTGACCGAAAGGGTCATTTGGCCGAAAGGGGCATTTGGCCGAAAGGGTCATTTGGCCGAAAGGGTCATTTGGACGAATGGGTCATTTGGCTGAAAATCTTTTGGCCAAATGTGCCATTTCGGTCATTTGGTCGAAGGGTCATTTTGCCGAAAGGGTTATTTGGCCGAAAGGGTCATTTGGCCAAAAGGGTCATTTGGCCGAAAGCGAAGACTACATATTAAGAAGACTGATATCTCTTTTCTTCCCCCATACAAACGAGAAGCGAGGTTACAGCGCCTCTATTGGAAGAAGGTAGGAAGCTTAATATAAAAATGTATATGTGTGTGTGCATCACTATGGAAAGTACCACCTTTACCCGCAAGTTACGTTGCTGTTACTGTCTCTGGATTCCGGACAGAGTTGCCAGTCTTCTTGATATGCAGTCTTCGCCAAAAGAGTCATTTGGCCGAAAGGGACATGTGGCTGAGTCATTTGACCGAAAGGGTCATTTGGCCGAAGAAGTCGTTTGGCCGAGAGTGTCATTAGGCCGAAAAAGTCATTTGGCCGAAGGGGTCATTTGGACGAAGGGGTCATTTGGTCGAAAGTGTCAGTAGACCGAAAGGATTAATTGGTCGAATGCCATTTGCTCGAATGCTACTTGGCGGCTGTGACTTGTAATACATTGTTGGTAGTGTTTTCTGCTCAACACATCGAATGGAGGTCATAAAATCAGCATTTGTTGTTCGATCTGATCATAATTGATAACATCGTCTGGTTTGAAAATCATTCGCCTCGTATTAGTTAGTCATAACACGCTGAAACCAGCCTAAGAAACATAAGTGGAATAATTGTAAAACCTAAACGTAGTAAAAAAAACCTCAATATTGTTCCAAAAATGTCGCAATACACAAACGGACAATCGTTATATTATATATTCAATTATACAGTACATTTTGTAATATGTTTCTAATTGTATCTTTCATTTTTATAACATAAGCTGTTCTGCATAGCCTATAGAACGGTATATGAAGTATATTAGCAAGAAACTACTACACTTTTATGATCAAAATATAATTATTTATCGAGCTAATATCAGTTATTCGAATCGAAATAATTGTATTTTCTTCCATCCAGTATCGATACTGGTTTGAACCAACCGTTACATCACATGGATGAATCCAACCAATATATGTGGTTAAAAAAGGAACGAAAAAAGTAATAAAATTGTAACATTCGATTCGGCCAAACAGCATTCGGTCAAACGGCATTCGTCTAAACGGAATTCAACCAAACGGCACTCGACCAAATGATATTTGGCAAAACGGTCATTCGGTTAGGCGGTATTCGGCCAAATGGCATTCGGCCAAATAACAGTCGAGCAAATGGCATTCGTCCAACCGGCATTTGATCAAATTGCAATTGGTAAAATGGCGATCGACCAAATAGCGGTCGGATGAATTGCAATTAGCCAAATAGCATTTGACCAAACAGCATTCAGCCAAATGGCTTTCGTCTCTCGAATATGAAGAGACGAAAGCCATTTGGCTGAATGCTGTTTGGTCAAATGCTATTTGGCTAGCATGTGATCTGGCACCATCGATTGTCCTGCACCCCTCTCCTGCAGGAGATAAGCGGTTGACCATCCTGTACCGTCAGTTTGGAAATCATTAGTTTGTGTGAGTTCATGCGCATTAAAGTATCTACCGATACAATCCCGCATAAGACATTTTTAATGAGGTCTACACGCAGTATGATTTCAATATCGCAAAAAATGTATGCAGATTGGAAACTAGTATAAGAACTTGTCCATGTGGTGCTTTTAATCATAACTTAAAAATAATTCTTTTACCATTTTCTCGGAGATTGTTGATGCAATTTCCACTAATTTAGTCTCATATGAAAGGTGTTATACCCCCATAAACTGCTGTTGAATTTTAATTTAAAATTGTAACGAACATAACCAACCATGGAATAGTAGTTTGAATAAACGAGTAAGGTACAATTGCACAACTGGGTGGATTTAACCAGATTTTTTCTAATGCCTTTTATGCCATAAATACATACAAGAGTTATATTAGTTATGGAATTCTTTATTGATCGATGTTATTAATTTTCTTTGTTTCATTGCCTCGTTATAGCATGCATCTTTGCGACGAGAAAATAGCACTAAATTTGCATTATACCGATTTGAATGCAAAAAAATGCATGGGAATCATATAACTCGTGTTTTGGGTGTTGCATTTATTATAGAACCAAAAAATCTAAATTTAGCAAATGAGAGCATTTATATTTATCTGACCTATGATTATGCGTCGAATGGTGTCAGTTTTTTTTTCTCGACTTGTCGGCAGCTTCGCTGATCGACAGAGACCCTCGAAAACGTTTAAAATTAAGGGGGTCCTACACTCTGAGCTATTTTTTGGGATATAAATTAAAAAGTATAGATTTTTTGCTCTTCACGCCCAAAGGTGGTTTTAAACAATTATCTCCTTAAGGTTGAACAGAGAATGGGCAAAAATGGAAAACGAAAAAAGCAGCTTTTTTCCACACCGTGTGTTAGATTTTCTCAAAAATAATTCAGCTTATGTTGAATGATGTTACAGTACTGCTGATTGATTATTATGAAGATCTGACATACGGTGTGGAAAAAAGCTGACTTTTTCGTTTCCGATTTTTGCCCCATTCTCTGTTCAATCTTAATGGAGAAAAAAATAGATTTTATCAAAATTGTTCTCCATTGCATCGGCTTGCTAAGCCAAACCAAATGATTCGATTTTTTAGTTCTCATCAGCTTAAAATGAGCTCCTTTTCTTGCGGAACATCACGCTTGACTAGGGGTTTGGTAAGGAATACAGATTCTGTGACCGTTTTTTTTGGGGCTAGCGTCAATCCGGCGCTAGCTTAATCCTGGTACTAAGTTAGTGTCGGATTCTGATAAGACGAAGTCAAAACGCAAATTCAAATTTTACTAACTTAAATAAAAAATGTAAATTCAAAATCTATTAAGTAGAATTTTTTTATTACCCTCAAAAAACCACTCAAGCCTCGAGAGTAGAGGACCCCCTTAAGCAAAACAACGGCTTCTGTTGACCGGAGCCATTTTTTTGCCAACCCCTCCTTAAAATGACAACGTGTTAATTCGCAACAAATGACTGCCCGACTGTCAGTCCCCGGTCAGTTTCGTTTTCATTTCACAGCATCAACAGCAACAGCATTTCATATTACCTTGAGTTGTGTAACATCATCGATATAACCTGGTTCGGCGTGTCGTCGTCGTCGCCGCCGCCGCCGCCGGAGCCAGGGCAAAATCGTGCTATGGACCTATGAGACAATCGGCGCACCGCACGAACCGTGCACTATCGAAGGAGCAATTATTCAGAAAACTTGAACTTATTTAAATGCCGCTCACTCGCTTGGTTTTCGTCTCGGGGTGCGTGTGTCGTCCAGCCGGAGGCGACTATGGCACAAGGTGCTGCAGCATGAATGGAGAAATTTTTATTGCCATTTTGCACGGACTATACTTGATCTGATTTTTTTTTCGGGAGGTTGAGAATATTTACCTTTGCGAAGTGCATCTCAAATATGTACCGACCGCCGACCCGATTCCGATGCTGTTTACACTGTATGTTGTGTCGATATTTGAGAAGAAGGTTAGTAGAATGACCTCTCCAATCCATTCGAGTAAGAGTGTACAGATTTCAATGCGTTGATGGTGCCGTGGCTTTCCAACAATGTTTACTTTTTGACATTGAAAACATATGTTGCAAAGTGGATGACGCTGGATAGGGTCAAAGGAGAATAGAAATCGGAACAACAATGAAACAAACAGACGTCTCAGTAGTGAACGGAAGATTCTCATCAAAGTATTGGTAGAATTTGGGTTTAGAACATTTTCATTATGTTTTAGATTTCGATATTCAGTTTTCGAGGCTGTGTTTAAAATTCTAAATAAAAACTGTGGCTGTGGATTAGGTCGGGTTCAGGTCACTCAATTTTAAAATTTTCAATTTCTTAAACCATGTTTAGGGCTGGGGTTAAAAAAACAAAATTCAATTATCATATTGCACAATGTAATCATGTCAAATCAACTTGATGGAAAATGCTACAATGTAGAAATTTTAAACTCTTGCTAATTAGGTAACTGCCCAAGACTCTTTCGCAAACTTCAACCTGAACCTGTACGATCACAAAATCTTCCTCGGGCGTAACTCTACGGGCCAAACCAGAAAACCCTGCACGAATTCGGCTTTGCTGATTTTTTTTGTCGAACCTTGCTACAGTTGCGCTACGTAACATTCACCACCGTGGCCTGAACCTGAACGAGAAGGCGAAGCAAAACGGTTTCGAAATACCTGCTGCTGTCAATGGCAACCAAATAATTGACCGACTTGGGTTGGAGTTTCAGCGATGTCTGCATCTCTGCGTTTCGAAACACCCCGGCCGTGCACTTCGCTGTGCTGCATTTGGCGGCTGACATTGGAGGTTCAGGTGCGATGAAAGGTGGGTGTGCAGTAGCGGCTTTTCTAATCCGGCGTACCTCCGGTTCAATTAGGGAATACATTTTCTTATTTTAAGAATGCGTTAGGGTAAGTAGAAAATTTGGATAGCGTAAGAAGTGTCGACAAAGAAATCATTATATGTACTAAAATATTACAAGAAGGTCGGATTATGAGGTGTGTACTGTGCTGTACGCTGGATTCGGTAATGATGCGGCTTGGAATTGAATTTCTTTGTCGCACCGGTCGTCCGGTAGTCGGTGAGGTGATGGATTAATTTCCGTCCGATCAATACCTTGGAGTTGCTTAAGAGTAGCGCCATGTTTACCTACACGTACATTACTTGCGTAGGAGATGTTGCAAGAAGTCACTAGCTGACAGAGTCAACAAGAGATATACAACCGGTTGAGGAAGTGATATTTGATGAGGTTTGGTTATTGGTAATTCGATTGAGATGTTGGCGGTGTTTAACGGTGGTTGGCTCATTTTAACTGCGGTTTTCTTCTGAGCATGTTACTGTGTCTGTGTGTTCCTAAATAAAAATTCGATTATGATTCAAACGCTTTGCTGATGTCGAAGGAATGGGTTTCCGTAGTCGTCTTTCTTCGTTTCGTTCAATTAACAATTAACAATTCCATGTCAACTTTTGAATAGGGTCAATAAGATTTGTAAACCAACTTTTGTTTTGCTGATTTCTCTTAATTTGTTATAATTTGAACACAGAAGACATTTTAAATTGATTCTACCAAGGGTAAAGATGTTGAATCATGTGTATCTTTCATGAAATTCAACTCGACAGCGGAATAATGAGCAAAATAAGTTTGTTTACAAAAATCTCATTAGCCCTTTTGAAGAATTGATATTGAATTGTCTCTGAACTTACATGAATACATAAATGCGAGATTTAAGATTTTATGTCAATATGCAACGGATTTAATTTAGTGATTTTTTTTCAGATCAAGTGCATTTGGTAAATGTGTCTAAAATAAAGGCAAAAATGATATCAAAGTTCATTCACTTCTTGAAACCGTGAAGTATATGCTGGTCCGTGAGAAATAATATTTTTCCGGATCAATATTGACATTTCAAACTTTTTTTTCGTTGCAGACTGAAAATAATATATTTAAAACATACAAAACCTGTTAAATGTTAAACTGTGCAGTCCACTACAACCCATGTTGATTTAGAACGGGTCCGGGTCAGAGAAAAAGTTCACTAATCGAAGATCTTCCAAGCGAGAACGCCACACCCTAGATAACTTGAAAAAAATACATTCATCAGATCTATGATAAATCATAAAACATATTTTCATTCAATAAAATTCCGCCGCACCACTTAAGGACTGAATATTCATCGCTGTTTCAGGTTTTACAAGTTTCATTCTGGTCTTTCTTATCTCTTCAAGTTTGATGGTGTTTTTGCTTTGAACACTTTTCTTCGAACCTAGCAGCGAGCGAGCATCGCTGAAAAAACCCCCGGTGACGATTGGTTAACCGACTAAAACTGATTTAAAACAGCTGGGAATCATCCCCGCAAAATTTTGAATTTAGAAACTAAAACATTCCAAGCGAATCTTATAACGGTTATTAGAATATTATATTTACCCAAAACTCGTTTTTGTCTAGGAAAGATAACGACAGAGTTGAGACACTTCCCTCATACGAAAGCAGTTTTCTTTGGCTTTTGTTTGAGTTCAAACGTTCAAATCCAACTGGCAAGAAGTGAATTTTTTCGAGAGTTGTCCTACTGCAGCTGTAGAGCTAGGTTCATTGAAGGGGCTCCCCGTCATAATCACACACTACAATTGTAGACGAGACGACTAATATCACCCACTAAAGCATTGCTTAGGGGTGTAATGGTCGGGTTCGGGTTTTTGAACCCGAAACCCGGACCCGACCCGAACCCGACGGATTTCGGGTCGGGTTCGGGTTCTGTAAATTTAAGCTTATCGGGTTCGGGTCTGGCTTCGGGTTTTCAAATTTAAAATTCTCGGGTTCGGGTCGGGTCCGGGTTTTTGAAATTTTGAACTTTCGGGCTCGGGTCGGGTTCGGGTTTTTCAAATTACAAATTATCGGGGTCGGGTCGAGTTCGGGTTTGAGCAAAATAACCCAACCATTTCATGACACTGTTTGCGTCTATACACAAAACGCAGTCTTGTTTGTAGTAGCGAATTATACTTCGTGCTACGAATGGATGACACATATAACCGCACCAAATTTTAGCACCTCTGAATCGGCGCTCAAATATTATATTTTTTCATCCTTGCGTAAAACTCCGTCCCTTCAGATTCGCAAACTGCTAGAATTTTTTTAATTTTTTAAACGAACATTCATGAGAGAGCATTCAACAATACGTGTTTCACATCAAAAATCACTTTGCGATTTATTTTTCAGGATAATTAGTAATAAACCAAGTCAAGAGGAATTTATCGGAAAATATCGGTTCAACTTTCTATAATGGAATATAAATTTCGACAGGTACTTTAAAACCGATACTTAGGCCGCGGCGACTTTTTCTCTACGTAAACGGTTTTGTGGGGTACATTCGTACCCCCGAACTAAAATCGCTCTAATATGTCTAATTTTTATTAAATTTTTAATTAAATTGGATAGTTTTTTTTTAAATCATTCGTAAAGTAACATGTTTAAAAATATTCGTGGTTTGACTATTTAATTTTGTAATATTTCATTTGGTATAGAACAAGTCTTTAAAATACCCCCTCCCCCCATTCCTTTTTTTCTTCATATTGCTATAACTCCGGTAGTTTCAAATCGATTTTGACCATTTATACGACGTTGTAAAGATCATTAAATTTTCTTTTTGAACAATTTTTTTTCAAAAACTGGTCAAAAAGTGTATTTATTCCGAAGCTTTTTTGAAAACCAAACGCCAATACATACGTTAAAAATACAGCAATATGCAGTAACGGAAATGAAACAGGAAGGTGTCGAAGGAACAGGTAGAGCTGGCGCATTGTACGTGTATATAAAATATGTTCCAGAGCCTGGGCTGTAGAAGATAACGAATCGAATGATGCATCTTGCATACTATATACAAATCATATTCACGAATGTGCTTTGCCTTTTTCATCCGCAAAAACAAAAAATACGATACCGATCCAAGCGCATTTTCTAGTTACTTTGCTATAGTTAGTTGTTATATCAAATAACAGATACTATTATTCGGCAGAGTTGGAACAATTTTACACAAGTTTCTCGCTTACTATGCATCGATATTTTGCTTTTAAAAAAGGTATAATAATTTTTTTGAATTATGTACACATGACAAAACACTAACGCAAACGGTTTGGTGGGGTACATTTGTACCCCAAACAAACTTTCAGCGAGTACTGTTAAGTTGGTCAAATGAAACAAATAGATTGTACCTGCTTTAACGGAAGTTTAATAATCAAATTGGTTTATGATAAAGATTGCTTGCAATTAAAATAAACTATAATGGAAAAATAAGGATTTGAACTCACAAATTTGGTGGTACTTTGGTGTCACTACGTCGGCTCAAATTTGAAAAGGGTTCATTATTTTTTAAAAGCAGATAGTTTAGGCCAAATTTATTTTCTAGTTTTCGTTGTTCATGACACTCATATGATGATGGTATAATAGCACCACTATCAAATCAGTGGTACATATATGAAACAAGCGCTTTCTGTCAGATTGTTCCCGGGCTGAGCTGTTGAATGATCCGGATTCCTTCATGAAAATACATGAATTTCCACGAACTTAAGGAATTGATCGCAAAAATGTTGTGTGTTCTGTTGAAGCCATTAACGGATTTTTAAAAGTTTGGAGTCCTTCCGAGAGCTCCATTGGGGAGGTCGAAGCATCTCTACTGGCGCGCTTACTGTATAATTTGAAGCATAAAATAACTTAGATACCTCATCATAGATCGTCCTAACGCTAATGATCAAGAACACGTCAGAAAATCTTGATTGATACCCTTCGATACAGGTTTGACCGTACCAACCAGTAACGTGGGTGGCGTCATGTAAACTGCCAAATATGAATTGCAAATTGCCATAGCTTAATTTAATACATGTAATAAATTATACGAAACTGCCTTGCAGAAATGGTTTCTGATAAAAAATAGAAATTTTGGTTAAGTACGACGGGCAAGGTTATTGGAAACTGTGACCATTAAGCTGTCGGTTTCCCCATAAGTTAGCCGCCGATTCAACTTAATTTCCGGTTAAGATATCGACGATTTTTAAGTTTCTCAGAACATTACAAATTCGACGTTCAATAATAGTAAATATAAATGCTGCTACTACTGCTACTTCTACTCGGCAGTCATTTGTTTTGCCATATGCAGATATAACTCAATGCGTATGGTGCTACTTCAGATTCGAGTGATTCTACTATTCGTAGATGAGCCTAGGATCCAGCTCGGGTGCCTAGAATTAAAAATCTTTGAGATCTTTGGTTGGTTCTCCGTATTAGTAAGTTGGATTTGGATCAGGTTTCTCAAATTTTAAATTTTCGTGTTCGGGTTTTCAAATTTTAAAATTCTCGGGTCGGGTCGGATTCGGGTTTTATAAAATTTTCGTTCTCGGGTACGGGTCGGGTTCGGGTTTTCATGTTTTAAAAAATTCGGGCTCGGGTCGGGTTTTTGAAATTTTATAATTTCGGGCTCGGGTTGGATTCGGGTTTTTAAATTTTCATACTCTCGGGTTCGGGTCGGGTTCGGGTTTGAAAAAATTGAAACCCGACCATCGCTAGGGTGTAGGGATTTCGCGAATGCGTGTATCATTGAGTAGGACTCTAACGTTTATACGTTAACGTGTTTGATCGCGTGCGCGTATGTATGTCACGTGTGCTAACGTTTACGTGACTTAGCGTGTATAATTTTTTTTAACCATGTGCCTTTCGTATATTCGGGTCTGTTCTTGGATGATCGTGCATGGACCGTGAATCTGATACTTAATTTTCGGTATACGGTACAGATGTCATTTCTTCCATATCACTACAATTCCCGGTTATATCACCATGGAACGTGTTGTCCAGTGGATATGAACGTTATTTTTTATTGGTCCAACTGATTGTATAGACCTAAGTTGCTAGGACGGAGAGTAAATATTTCCGGACATGACGGATACGTTATCACGCGAACACGGACGTTTGCGGGTTCGCATTTGAAACAGCGTTTGTAACTTCGTAGGTACTAAAGTTTGCGCGATCGTAGGTGTACGAATGATCGCGAAGGCTTGGGCGTTCGTATGTTATGTTTGTCAGCATCCAATTTTGTAACCGTGTCATTCACATGTTCGCGTATGTTCTTATGATGATCTCATGATAATTAGTTTTTGGTGTACGATTCAGACTTATATTTCACAACCAACATAAACACAAAAAGTCACTCAGATTTCTACAAAAAAGTCCATATAATGTCAAATTTTTTAAGCATTTGAAAAAAAAGACTTGATAGAACATCCTCAAAACGGAAAAAATAGCAACGAAATTACCGAAATGCAAAATTAGTTATGAAAATGCGTTGCGAGTGCCTCTCATAAGAATCCAACGCTAACTTAGTGACAGAACTACGCTAGCGCCAGATTGACGCTAGTTCCAAAAACAAATACTATTTGTGTTTCTGAGAAAACCCAAGATTTCTCTCAAGAAAAGGAGTTCTGATTAATTCATCAAATCCAACACATTGCCAAATAGATCGAGTGCTACAGATGAATTAACGTTTTAAAAAGTTCATTTTAGTTGGTTTTCTATTTTAAGAAGTACACGATTATGTGTATTTTGAAATTAAAAATGAGGGCAATGCATTCAAACAGACCCATACCATACACAGCTCAAGATCAAAACTCACCTGAATCATGATGGTCGTGACTCTCGTGGTGACCGTGCCCATGGTGGTCGTGGTCATCCTGCAGATGATGCTTCAGATGATGTAGATGCGCGTAGAAGTGATGATGGTGCAGCACACAGGCAAGATCGGTACAATTTAACATAGCTCCGTCCTACCGTTTTTCGACCACCAGAGGATATTTTCCTCCAAAGCCTGCTTGCTTGCTTGCCTACCGGCAGATCACACCGTGGACCTTGAATTGTGCCGCAAAGGAGCAGCGTAGCTACTAGCGCGACTCCGATATCTACCCCCGACTGATGGGGTAGAAACCAAGTGCGTGGTCAAGTAAACACACCTCGTTGATTCGGTAAGGTTCTACCGGACAGAGAAACCTAGCGCAGTGATTGCTACCTCACCATTGATACCGCCACCGCGTTTCGCCGGGGGATCGAGTCGTAGCTGGATTGTACGCGAATGTGGTTTGCTTTGCAACACGTTAGAGTTAAACACACCGGCCTTTGTTGGCGAGAAACCACCTGCTGACACCTGCGAAAAAAAGTGTGGAGAAGCATATTGTTCAGTTAATGATATTCGGTACTGCACATGTCGGGAAGTGTTTTGATGGTCTACGAAATGTGATACAACATTGTGTTTTGGTTCATGTTTACTAGCGAAGCTTTTGGTTAGTACAAACAAGGAAGGCGGCGTAGTAATTCTAGACTTGACAACTCCTTTCTCTTTTCCTGGTTGATGCCAAAACATTATTTTTGTTTAACTCAACAGCAAAAAAAACTTATGGATAGCACCAACTCCCAACGTCTCAAAAATATTTTCTTATTTCGTAAATAAACACACATGTTACGTCAAAATGTCAACTAACGTGCCGACTCATTATTGTCGCAATTACCGCCGACACCTAATATAAATTCTCGTTTCTTCTCTAGATCTACCGGAATGCAAATATATTATCTTTTGAAAGCAACGTAGGTTTCTTCTTTACAACATTTGCCGGCAGCACACCTGGCAGGGTTCAACTTCGTTCGCGCTGCGGTAAAATCCCTAATAGGCGCCTGTTTGGCTTTCAAAGCATACTGTATCGAGGTCCGATTTCCGGTCGATCAACAACAGAACCGTTCACCATAGCACAGCTATACATACATATATAAGTAGTCGTATTCATCTAAAAGCGGCAATCGAGAAGGCAAAACTTTCAAGGACTCCTCGATCGCGTATCGACTCTTCCATTTTCTTCCTAATCATTCACACCAGCTAAAGGTAGAATCATCTGGTTATAGTAGTGGCAATACAGCTAGGGTAACCGTGCCCTAATGCATCTTAGCTCCGGCATTCATCCCACCCGTTTCAAATGCATTAGATAGGGCAGCGTCTGCCATCTCTATTCAACGGTCATATGGTAGGAGTGCGTTATACTTGACTTTTTGTTTCGCTCAAACGCGAGTATTTTACATTTTCCAAACCAGATTGTTTTTGTTACTGCTTCTTCGGAACGAAGCGAGGATCCTGAAAACTAATTCAATGCAATCGATGTAAGCCGAGTTACAATCGAAATAGTATGACATCCTGACTAATGAGATGAATAAGGGCTCGTCTACCCTACATTGACTTTTTGCTGCTTAACTCTTGTTTAAACCATTACTCCAACATTTTAAGATAGTTTGTAACAAAAAATCGTCCAATCCACCAGTGCAAATGAATCGTAGTGGATCGATCATTTTGCAAACCTTAATCGGTTATCGCGTTGTGTGTGTAGGGGAGAGAGGGTAACAATGAAACACATTTTTTCTACAATTTAATTTTGATGATAATACATGTTATTTGTGTAATCAAAAGTGATATATAGTGCCACTATGTTGTTAACTAATACATATATTTTTTCCAGCTGGTAAAATTCACGGGAAATAACATTTTTTGGATAATAAACAGTTGGTGGTAAAATGTATCAGTGTGCCCCATGGGTAGGAACTATGAAACACGATGTCATCTATAGTGAAATATTCTACTTATAAATTTTATTCTTTTGTTTTGACGAAGAATGATCCTAACGCTTTGAATTAAAGTTATATTGAGGCGAAAATCGTTTGTTTACGAAAGAATCCACTATATCATCGCGTAACATCGAACCACCATATATGCATATTAGCTGCAATCCTGAAATAAGAGACAATTTCTACAAAATTTGGCCAAATTTACTAATTTTGCACTATATGAGTAGTATTTAGTGTGGAAAATCGGAACCCATTGACATTTTGAGACAGACCACAAAAACAAACAAAAATCACTGTTCCCCATACGCCATCGTTTCACAGTTACCCAATGGGTCTATTCATGAAAATTGTGAAATCACACAGAACCATGAGTAGTTACCAAAAAACTTTGTTCGCGGCAAATGTTGAGCATAAAATTTGCTATAAATAGCAATAGACTAAACATTTATTCAATGAATGGTAATTCATAAAGATGGAATAATGTTTATCATTGCAAATTTACTCTGGCTATCACAACACAAACAAATATCCATTAAAAGAGATAGAGTTAGCAGATCTCTTCCAAAATATAGCAACACGTGTAAAGAATTAGAAATTGTGAAATATGAGGGAATTAGACGATTGCGATCATGCATTGTGATTTTATTGCGAATGTTTCATAGTTCCTGCTGATCCACTGTTACCCTCTCTCCCCTATATGTGTTGGATCTTGGCACCAAGTTGGCTCCCATACATCATCAAGGAACGAAAATCTCTTCCTCATTGGGATTATACACGAATGAACGGCGGCCGGCTGGAGGTGGCGGATGAGGGAGTCGACAACGAAATCGAGTCGTGGTGACGCGCACAGTACAAAAGGGATTATGTATATCAGTGATTCTCAACCTGGGGTTCGCGGACCCTTCGGGGACCGTGAAGTCTTTGCTGGGGGTCCTCGAAGAAAATTATATTTTCCGAGTGCATATTGAAATTTCAAGTCTTGTTTCCTAAAAAAAAAACTAAAAATAACATATTGGTAGCATACAAAATCGATGTTTATCCGTGGGGGTTTGCAGCAACCTAGGGTCATTTCGAAGGGGTCCGTGGTATGAAAAAGGTTTAGAACCGCTGGTGTATATGACATTAACGTGTTGCGGTAGAAATGCAATGTTTTTTGTTAACTTTCAAACTCTTTCTATACCCATAATACTGTCGGTCAGGGCCAAATCTTTAGATAATTGAATTGCTCCTTTTTAACAATTTCAATTTCACTACACTGATAAAATATACTCGTAAATCTTCTACGAATTTCGTAAAATGCGATTTTTTCATAAATACCACAAACCAAGTTTCGTGGTTTATTACGTTACGAAGCGGTACCAAAAGTCAACCAACGTCGGACCAATATTTGACCAATGTCGCCCCAATGTTGGAACTCGGACAAATCTTGGAACAACTTCGGTCCAATGTTGGACCAATTTTGGACAATGTTCAACCAACGTCGGACTGATGCTTGAACAATGTTGGACTAATTTTTGACCAATTTAGGACTTATTTTGGACCAATTTGTAACCAAAGATGGACCAATATTGGACGTATTTTTGCACCAAAGTTGAGTCAATGTTGGATCAATGTTGGATCAATTTTGGATCAACATTGGACCAATGTTGGATTAATTTTTGACCAATGTTGAACCAATACTGCACCTATGTTGGACCAATATTTAACCAATGTAAAATCAAATTTGGATCAAAGTTGGACAACGTCGGACCAATGTCGGAACGTGGGACCATTTTCACCAATATTCGAGTTTTAAATCAATGTTGAACCAATATCAGACCAATGGTGACCCAATGTTGGACAAATGTTTGAGAAATGTTGAACCAACATCGCACCAACGTTAGACCAATGTTTGACTAATATTTGGCTATTTCTGGCCAAGTTCAATAAATGTCGGACTCATGTTGGATCAATTTTGGATCAACCATGGACCTATTTTGGACTAGTTTTTGACCCACGTGGAACCAATGTTGGACAGATGTTTAACCATTGTTAGGCCAATGTTGAACTAAAATTGGTATAATGTTAGACCAATGTTGAACAACATCGGATCAATGTTGGACCAACGTGGAATAATTTTTCACCAATGTGGACCAGTTTTAAATCAATGTTGGACCCAAGTTTGATCAATGTTGGATCAATGTTTGGTTAATGTAGGACCGACATCAGCCATATGTTAGATCAACATTAGACCATTCTCGACAAATATTGGATCATGTTGGACTAATGTTGGGACAATGGTGGGCAAATCGTAGACCAATTTTTGACCAACGTTAAAACAACGTCGGACCAATGTCTCAGCAATGTGGGAAGGACGTTGGACAAATATTGAACGGTGTATGGCTTTGCAGTCTACTTTTTAAGCAAAAAAAAACTATTTTGTCTTCGTCATGGATGAAGACAAAATAGTTTGTTTTTGCTTAAAAATTAGACTGCAAGCCATACACCTAACCTAAAAAATGGAAACAATCGACTCCAGTTCAAAGTTCACAAATATTGAACTAATGTTTCATTACTATCGAATCAAGTTTGGGCCAATGTCGGACTAATGTTGAGCGAAATTTTGGATCTATGATTCAGGCCCGTAGCTAGGATTTTGTTTCGGGAGGGGCTTAAAAATTATTGCATAAATGCATTAATTCTGATGACTTGAGATATTTACTGGAAACTGAACGTAATTATGAAAAGTTCTTAGCGAAAACAACTCCAAGTTAGAAATTTCTCTAGTTACAAAAATGAATATTCAAGAGTTCAAATCAACTTTATGAAATTTTCAATTTAAATGATACTGAACATGTCGTAATCATAACAATCCTGAGAAAAACACATGTTGTTTCATTTGACTCTCGTGGGGAATGGGTTAAAGACTATCTTCGACAATATTATCAGGCAACTGAGAATAACTATCTATATATTTAAGTAAATTCTTTTTAGATATTTTTTATATAATTGGACTTACGAATTAAAAATATTGTAGACTGATTTTCCTAGATCCCTGAAACTATAGTAAAAGTCAAAATGTAAAGTGAGTGCAAAAAACTACTGATTTCACTACAAAGCAAGAATAAGAACCATAGCCCTATTGACTTCCAGCAATCTTGCAAAACCGTTGGAACTTGAGAAGATTACCTAGATTAAGTAATTATTATATTTGAACAATTGAAGGTTTTATTTCGGAATTCATGTGATTTTGGACAATGTAAAATATATATTTCAATGATTTAATCTACTAATGGAAACTACCCAGAATTTAATCTACTGAGCGAAACTGCTCAGAACTTGTTCACCAATCGAACGAAAATTGCTTAGCACTGATTAGTGAATGCTTCTAATTTACGTAAAATTTGGTAAATATAACATTGATGACTCGACCAAAATAACTAGAAACTACAAACATAGATAATAATTTCAGCATCACTTGCTTCCACATGGAAGAGAACACATCGCACTTACCGAATTTGCTTTGTTTTAGAGTTATCTGTTTTTAAATTACAGCAAATTATCCGTTTCCTGTGAAACTATTGCAAAACTTTTTGTCAATTCGATAAAAAAAATATGTGGACACTAATTTGCTCAATAATTGGTTTGTTTTTGAATAAAAATAATTACCTCTTGATTTTTTTTACAATCATCATCAAGATTGGAAGAGATATATGACTTCTTGAAGAAAACTGTAATGTTTGTCTGATTACAGGCTTGTTTTACCACTATTTGGGAAAAAGTTTCAATTAAAATTGTTGCACCTAACGCATCAAAGTTGTACGGATAACGAAGACGAAATGAGAAGATCAGAGCGCAATTCCGAAAGCACTCGTGTTGAGTGAATAGAAAAGATCGAAGAGTGATCTTGAATCGATTTCGATTGGTTGATTTTTTTCCTCTCTTTTCTCTTTTATTTAATATTATCTCTCTCATTTTATTCCATGACGAGCAAAAACAGAACGAAAGACTGTCACATACTGAAGACATGAAATCGAAACACTTATCCCAATTTATTGGCTTATAGATTCAATCAGTCCCAACATTTTAGTCGCTCTTCGTGATTGCCTATTGTATTGCTACTTTTTGACCCGTTCACTTTTAAAAGAAATTTCTTTTACACGTTTGTTGCAGATATCACGGATTTACGGATAGCAGTTTATTAGTACGGAACGAATTCTTCGTAATAATGAAATGAAGCGTCAATAAAAATGGGTACATATGTATTTTTTTTCATTCATGAAAATATTCAGGGAAAAAGTTATTAGCAAACAAATGCGGAAAGAAAAATCGGCCAACCAAGCCCATGGCTGGGGTAGGTTGGCCGAGTTTGGTAAAATAAGTTAAACACGTCAAATGTATCAGTGGAAAACTTTTAATTAAAAAAAACATCGTTTTTTCGTATAAATAAAATCCGCTCTTTACTTTAGTCTTTTTAACCTTTTTGAACTTAGTTTTGGCAGCTTTAGTGAACTTTTTACCAGCTTTCGCTGATTTTTTCCTCCGCCAGCGTACGGTTACGTTTGATTTCATTTTTCTGTTCCTCCAATACAGCTTTTATTGGGGAATCGGTTAAAATTTGAGTCGATCGGCGTTTACGACCTTGCTACTTCTTCGAATCAGATCGTGCACTCGCCTTGGGAAGAGGCCTGACGTCTTCAGAGAGGCTTACGTCTGCAGCAGATTCTATGCTAATGGACGAGTTTTGTTCGGGGCTGGGTCGATCTGTGACAAATCCTGCTAGAAACTCCTCAGGATTGAAGGGGTTCACGCCAAAGACTCTGAAGCCAGCTTGGCATTTTATTCATAAAATATCGAAATCAATTTTTTTATGAACAATTTCCGACTTTTAATGATTCTAATCTCTTATTTCTATTTGGTAATAATTTTAAATTATTTTTATTACTTATTTCTCGTGTATATTTTTCCTTATAATCATCAATATTAGCATAATATCAAATTTTGCTTTGAAAAAGGTTGGCATTTCACAAATATCAAAGTGCACATTATTCTACACCAAAATTACAACTCGGCCAATCAGCTTCGTATCAAGTTATTGAAAATCGAATGTAAATTGATTCGCGTTACACATATTATTTTTCAGAAACAGAAATTTACTCACCAGGGCCGAAAAAAGAATAAACGTGCTTCTGTACAAACGACAGCACCAAAACATCTGAAATTACGTCGGTACATTGGTGACCTAATACCTTACAAAAATCACTATAGATGTCGCTACTGCGCATAATAGCCTTTTCATAAAAGGCACTCGGCCAACCAGCCCCGTTCACCCATATTGCGTTAAAATGACGCCAAACAAAAACTGCCTTCTCGATTCATCCGAGAAGGCAGTTTTTGTTTGGCGTCATTTTAAGTTCTCAGACAAACTGAAATATTTTTTGTGTAGCACAGTACAAAGTACAGAGTGCACAGTGTGCACTGACCTAATACAGTAATTCAAAATTTGTGCAATTCAAAAACTTATCATTTAAAAATAACAAACGGGGTCGTGGGTCTTTTATATATTTTCTTATGTATACAATAGAAATAATATAACGAGTTTAAATGGTTATCCGGCAGATCTCGCGCATGCGCTTAGCCATTGCACGTGGAAACCTGTTTGCGAGGCGAGAAAATATTTTTTTCCTCACCAACTATGTTTTGGGAGGGGGGGGGGGGAATGTTCACTTCTATCTCGCTATTGAACATTTGCGTGTCATCGTAGTTACTGCCTTTATGTTCGCGAATATCTGATTTCTTCCTTGCTTCTCGCCCTCAATAATTGCCCTTCCGAATGGATTCCATTTCTCCCAAAAGTGACATTAATCTGCGAGTAAGCGGTATCCGATCTTGTAGCGGAACATTGATTTTCTCATCGTCCGTATATGGGAGGATCATGATTATAGCATTGTCATAAACAACCATGTGTTTCAAGTTGTTCGAAATGAATGGTTTCGTCTGGGCTAATTTGTTGAGCGCTAAATGCCTGACATGGTAGAGCTCGATAAAGGCGGCTTCCGGAAGTTTAACATCCAAGAAATGTTCCACATTATGCATGTTCGGTCCTATGCGAATCATCAATAATTTTATAATCATCGTATTTGGCTGGAGCACCACTTGTTGCTGCTGCTACTCACTGATCTCGGCAGATTACTACAGCAATTATAGTAACAGTTTCTTTTATTCTTCAGACAAGGTACACAATATGAACGTTAGTATTTTTGTCGTTCGCTTCGCACTGGCTCGAGCAAACGCAAAGCATAAAGTACACTGAATTTTATGACCATTGCCTTTGGTGGTTAGAAATAGCCTTCTTCAACTTTTTCTCAATAATTTGTTCAAACCAAATGAGCAACAAATTTTGTTAAAAGTTTTTAAAATTCATTTTTGAAAAATTTCGGGAGGGGCTTTAGCCCCCTAGCCCCCCCTCTGGCTACGTGCCTGATGATTGACCAATGTTGGATCAATCTTGTACCAATGTTCGACCAATGTTCTACCAATTGTGGACCAACATTATACCAATGTTTAATCAATGGTGGACTAATGTTGGACCAATTTTGGAACATCAGACGAATATTGGACCAATTTATGCCAAATGGTATACCAACATCGGACTAATGTTGGTACAAGATTTAACAAACACGGACTAATGAATGGCATTTTCCAATATTTGAACAACGTCAGATCAAGGTTGGTACAACTTCGACCAAAGTTGGACCAATTTTTTACCAATATTTGACCAATGTTTAAGAGGTTACATATCTTTTATTATTCAAAAAATTGAAAAATGTTTTATTACTTTATCTGAAAGGACAACTTCTTGAGAATACTTTTTCCAAAATTTTTATAGAGATCCGAGAAATAGATCGAAACTTACAGCGCTTCTAAGCGCGCTTCGTCTACCAAGAGCAATGGTAACTTAAAATTTTAAATTCGACTGTCTCGAAATGATGCTTTTCCAAAAATGATTTTTCCGTCTTCACGATAGTCGAAAAACCACTCAACCGATTTTCTTCAATTTTTTTCATTTGATCGTAATTAATTTTTCTCGTACCTTAACGATTCCTTTTTATGCATAAATTTTTCGATTTGTTGGAAAAACGTTCATGAATGCAGGAAAAATATTTATTCAACTAATCGTTAAGATACGATGAATACTTATACATATACTAATGGATTTTTTTTATTTCGATTATAGAGGTTCAACCCTTAAGGTCATTCGCAACCGGCAATCGATTTACCAACTACGCTGCGCCCACCCCCTTGGAATTTTTTTAAATTGTTGCGATTTTAGTTGATCTATTGGTCTTCAATCTTGATCACCGCAAACTTTTTAAATAAAAGCTGGTTTTGGGGAAAAGCCATTATTCCGCTAATTATCAACACATTTTTTACGTAAATTCAAACTTTCTTAACGTTTTCATCACAAAAGGTATGTAACCCCTTAACCAAAGTTGGACGAACGTTTCGACGTCTATGTTGAATCAAAGTTTGACCAATGTTGAACCAAATGTTCGACAAACGGCTATTTTTGACCAATATTGGACTAAAGCTGAAACAATGTTGGACTAATGTTGGACCAATTTTGGATCAATTTTGGACTATTTTGATTATTGTTGGACCAATACTGACCAAAGTTGGACCAATGTTGGATAAACATCGGACCAACGTTAGACCTTTAAGTGTAATATTGGACCAAAGTTGAATCAATGTCGGACCTATTTTGGACAAATGTGGGACCAATTTTAAACCTATTTTTGACAAATGTTAGACCAATATTGGGTCAATTTTATGACAATGTTGGAACAATTTTGAACCGATGATACACCAAAGTTGAACTAATGTCGGAACGCTGTGGGACGAAAGATGGACGAAGGTTACAGCAAGATTGCACCAAGATCGGACCAATGTTGGACGAACGTCGGACCAATGTTGGCCCAATTTTTGACTAATGTGGAAGCAACGTCAGACTAATTAATTTTTCGTCAGTGTTTGACAAATTTTGACCAATGTTGCACAAAAGGTGGACCAATTTCGGGGCATTGTTGAACGACCATTGAACCAATGTTGAACTAATGTTATAATACTAATGTTTGGACCAAAGTCTGATCAATGTTGGACCAATATCAGCCCGATTGTGGGCCAATGTTAAACTAATTTCGGACCAATTTTGGACAGAGTACTTAAATCTAGGGAATAATAGCTTGAAATTAATTAAAATTTGAAATTATTTTTTTGCATTGAAACTAAATCTTCTAATTGTACTGAACTTTTGACTATTTGGTAGAAAATAATCACAAAAGTATAACGTTAACGAAGTAACGAATGCAAAATAATGGAAAACACGATTTTTTTAGAATGTTTCATAAGAGAACTTCTGACTAGTTCTCACCAATCGCTGTATGCCGACAAAATTAGTTTGTGGAGTTACGTCTGCTTCCGGTTTGCTATTTAATCTATATCTATAAATAAAACGTTCACCGATAATTTTGATATAGCATGAATTGCTTCGAAAAAGACAGTAGCTAGCTAACAAGAAGACGGAAGGAGCCATGAAGTGAGAAACAGAGGATCAGTCAAATTATACTGTTGCATTAGGCTCCTGTGCAGTGAATTGTGCTTGAGATGAGTTTGCAGATAGAATTAAATCTAGCGAATTAAGGATACCTTGTTGATTTTTTGTCACAAATATGGTTTCTAGAATGAATGTGCGTCGAACTCGAAGAAAGCATTGTTGCTAAAAAAAACAATTAAATCTTAAATTGCTCCAAACCTCGGAATCAGAAAAAAATGCAAAAGGAAATCGTCTGCTAAAATGTGAGATACTGTTCCAAACTAAGTGGTCACATTAAACATGATTTGTTGATCAAAATAATTTGTAACTACCTACAAAATCTGATCAATAAAATCATGATTTTGAAATCATGATCAATAAAATCACCGCTACTAGGAATGAAACCGGTTCTCACCAAAAATGTCGGTACTAGAATAGATATCAGCACTTATTTAGCAGAGTTTTTAAAACAGTTTTTTTTAAGACTAGTAAAAGTATGTAATAAGTGAACAAAGTATTCAGTGCAACAGTGTATTTTTTATCTTTTGAAACCAATCTAATATAATTTGGACTAGAGAATTATTTGTTTTTTTTTTCCAAATATCTTCAAGTTCTTCCAGAAAAGCTACGGATCTAATAATAAAATAAAACAAAAACGGAAAACTTCTCCTGCCGAAAGTTGAATTACTTTTAGGCTAAAGTTTTAGCAACACATTCGCGTACGTTTTACGACTGCGAAAAAACTCTACTTTTATCCGCTTATAACAATTATGATTTCCGACTTCAGAGCCTTTCGAACTGTGGTATTTATCCGGAAAAGTTATTAGTTCTCTAACGAAGTGATGTTTTAATTAGTTTTGCGTAGGGCCAACAGCGCATGGTGACAGTTCCGAAGTTATTTTCCACAAATTTATTAGTATGTGGCCTCAAAATTGACCACTTGTGTACACAAATGACTAAGATGAGGTCCCGTTATCTTGTGAATACGAATAGTGTTCCTTTTTAGATTTAACGTCTATGTGGTAGTCAAGTCCGCTGCCATATACTGATGAGACTAATGTCGTTTTTGCTCGAGGCGAAGCTGAGTCGGGCTTTAACCGAAACTGCTGTCGAAATGTATGAACTAACAGTGGTTCGGATTGCAACTTAAATAAGTTTCGGGGTGAAGCCAAAACGTAAATAATCCTTGCATACTAAAAATTATGGGAATTTTGCATTTATGCACAAAATGGTTTCAACTAATTTTCTTTTAAAGATAAAAAATATCACTACCTATTTGAAGTTTGAAATTGTCATTATTTAGAATACCTGTCGATCACTCTGGGTAGCCAGCTGCCCAGTAATAAATTACCCTAAAAACAAAACAAAAAACCTAACCGAGCAGAATGAAATAAAGAGTGTTGTTTCATCATCAATGAAATATAACACACAAACAATAGTTCCATATCAACTTTTTAGTAGGGCTAATAAAATTTGTAAACAAACTTTTGTTTTGCTGATTTCTCTTAATTTGTTATAATTTCAACCCAGAAAACATTTGAAATTGATTATACCAAGGTTAAAGAGGTTGATTCATGTGTATTTTTCATGAAATTCAACTCGGCAGCGGAATAATGAACAAAATAAGTTTGTTCACAAAAATCTCTTTAGTCCTTTTGAAGAATTAATATTGAGTTGACAAAAATTCTTGTTTGCTTATTTTGGTAGCGTATGCAATTGATTGTTTTAAAATAATTTCAGACCAATTGCCAACCGCGGCTACGTTTCGCAAATCCCATTCTGTCGGTCTTATTTTGGTCAATTTTGGCCATTTTTCCCCCTTGAAGAAGAAGAAAAAACGAAAGAAAAGCACCATTGAATCAGACTATAACACCAATGTCGCAACAAATTGTGCTATAAATTAGGTCCCGTTAGTAGTTAAAAGAACAGAAAACTATAATCAAATGTCGACTGGGGATATAAAGGGCGAATACGAAATTATTGCGACACATTCAACAGGGCATAACTTTTTTACCATTGGGTAAAAATCAACCAAATTTTGCACACTTTCTCATTGATGTGTATTGTTTACATGCTGTCAAACTCGAAGTCGTGTTTTTCGATTCAACGAAAATGGAGGTGAACCAACGCGAGTCGAGAGAACAAATTCTTTCCAAACACCTGGAATTTCCTGACCTGTCGCACCGGCAGTTGGGAAAAATGTTGAACATTCACCATTCAACCGTCTCCAGAGTGTTGAAGTGGTTCCAGGAGCGGTTGACGATGGACCACGGCAAAGGAGCTGGAAGAAAATCGGGACCGGAGAACAAAAACACGGAGGGAAAGGTGAAGCGGATGATTAAAGCAAATCCCTACGTCTCAAGCCGTGATTTGGCTAAAAAGATCGGCATGTCGCAGAGCTACGTCCAGAATGCAAAGAAGAGAGCTGGACTACATACATACAAGTTACAGAACGTCCCAAACCGCGATGAGCGGCAACAATCGACGGCTAAAACTCGGGCACGGAAGCTCTACGAGAAGATGCTGACAAAATATGGCTGCTGTGTGATGGACGACGAAACGTATATAAAAGCCGATTTTAAGCAAATTCCGGGGTTGGAGTTTTTCACCGGCAAGAGCAAGTTCTAAGTGGACGACAAATTTAAGAAGAATGTCGAAGTTCGCCTCCAAATATCTCATTTGGTAGGCCATCTGCTCTTGCGGACTGAGGAGTGAGCCTTTCGTGACAAAGGGCACAGTAAATGGCTAGATCTACAAATCTGAGTGCCTCGAGAAGCGCCATTTGCCGTTCTTGCAGTAGCACGACGAAGCTCCGCTATTTTGGTCAGAATTGGCATCATGCCACTATTCTAAAAGTGTCCTGGAGTGGTATGAGGCCAATTCTGTCCATTTTGTTCCAAAGGACATGAAACCGCCAAACTGTCCGAAACTGCGCCCGGTGGAGCAGTACTGGGCAATGATGAAGCGGGAACTTCGGAAGAGCAAGAACACAGTCAAAGACGAGAAGGACATGTTAAGAAAATGGAAAAAAAAAACTGAGAAACTGGTACCGGATGACACTGAAAAGACTTTGATGGAGGGCATCAAGCGAAAATGCGTTCAATTTTACACTCATGGCTCCATCGATTAACTTTTCTTTTGATTTTTGAAGTAAATATATGTATAAAACTACCCTAAAATTTTGGTTTGATTTTAAACATTATAAGAAAATTGGCATGACATGTTCGGTGTTGCAATAATTTCGTGTTCGCCCTTTAGTTTTGATAGTATTTTGTTATAAGCTACTGTTAGGGTAAGTTCTAAACACAAATTTTAGAGGACTTGCAACTAAACGCAACGTTTTTTTACCGTACCTATAGGATTAACCCGATTGATAGCACTTTTTTATCAGTTCCCTGGTAGTCTTCACGCGAGCAATTATCAACATAAACGGCATGCGCCAAATAACAG
Source organism: Topomyia yanbarensis (assembly GCF_030247195.1). NCBI lineage: Eukaryota > Metazoa > Arthropoda > Insecta > Diptera > Culicidae > Topomyia > Topomyia yanbarensis. Next base: position 39,756,436 of record NC_080670.1, read on the forward strand.
AGAAACTTGAACCTGACGAGACGCGCAAATGCGCTGAATCACGGAACAGAACCATTACAGATTCCACTCCATTCCTTTCCCCGCTTCACAAGTAGGAAGCGACCAGATCCAAACTATGAGCGTGATCTCAGCCAATTTGCGACAATAGCCTTAAAAGAAGTGCGCTTTCAGTGAACTCCGGCAATCTTGATCTCATTAGTAGTGCCGTAGTGCGCAGGCATGGAAAGGGAAAACCTGCACCTCACGGCGCGGCGCGGCGCACTCGGATAACCTTGATCTGGTCAGTTGGACTCCCCTAGCAAACTGACTGACTGACGACGCCGCAAGGGCCGGTTCCGACGCATTAGCTTGAGCTGTACAGGTCGGTCGATTCTGTTCGCTCGCTGCTGATGGTGGAAGTAGGCTAATGGTTCTGAAAGAAACAGGTCACTGACGTCTGGCGGTAATGGCTGTGGGTAATATGGAGACTTTTTATACATTTTTGCGAATCATAAAGTAAATTCATTGAATTTGAAATAGATAAAGTCGGTCTAATAATGAATTCGGCTCCTCCCGTTTCCTTACTGTAGCGCCTCTAGTTGTCATAGCAATAAACTGGTGACAGTGTTTCGATCGAGATGGATTGTTTATTCAGTGGTGAAAATTTCATCAGGATTATTAAACACTTTCAAAAGTTATCGAAAATGGAACACGAGGCGTGAAAAAAGCTGCACACTCATGTCAAAAACCCAGTGCTCAAGGGAAATAATGTCGTTTGAAACTTGTCTAGAAAATAGGAAATAAACAGAAACCAATAAGGGAAACAAAAAACTACGTATCGTATGTACAGATTGTGTACGCTTCACTCTGTTGATATTTGGGTAGTAAATACCCAATAAACAAACGGGTTCCTACCCTGGGGGTATTCCCCTGTGATCCACCGATAGCAATTCATGGTATGTTTTGATCCGCGACCGATTGAATCGAACCCAATCACTACTAATTTTGCATTGAATAAATATTCCCATAACCTGTTTGCACCGGGATTCGCCATCGAAATCGAGAGCAAGGTATTCCGCTTCCGGTTGATTAAATAATGATAATGGCTATAATATCCGTTCCGCTAATGGAGCGTCTATGCATGGTAATTTTTGGTTCGCTGGCATGCAAATAACATAGAAAACGAATTCGCGTCTAGCATCTGTCTCGGAGTTGTATTTTCAAGCAACAACAACAGCAGCAGTAGAAACAGTCGTAATCACGCTAATAAATAAAGAGACGGCCGAGTGCTTGTGGCACTCAATAAATATTGATTCGAGAGAGGTGATAATAAATTGCTGGATGGCCGAGAAGTTAATAACGCTGATCGTGTATCACGAGGGATTGAGTTCTAATAGTTCTAATAAAGATATCTTGCAGTGGTTCTGATTATGATGAAGCCTTTGATGCAATCAAGAAAAGGGCCCTTTTTGCGATACTCAAGTAGCTGAATAAATCCAAAAGGTTTTTGGAAAAATGCACAGAGATTTATTTTTTTCAATATTTCCATAGATGAAGCCCATTTTAAACAAAAAATAAGATCTTTTTAGATTTCGATAAAACGTTAAACTTTGTCCAATCATTATGACAGTACAGAGGTCGTTGACAAATAAAGCCAATAATAATGGCCCTAAGTGACTTCCTTGAGAGAAATCAGAAGGAATTGCCAGTGTCTTACCAATTCCAACATCCAGAATAATTGGATTACTGACATTATTGTGTAATACTTTTTCGAATGAGATCAGAAAATGCAAACTACTATGAGCCGTGTCAAATAAACGAATTAAAAAAAATCAAACTAAACTATTGTCGGTCATAGTTCTTGCACAATATAAATAATAAATAGATAATTTGACCTTCTTCTAATAGGTTAAACAATAATTTTATAAATCTGCAAAGCTTCCCATCTTTCGTAACTATAAACCTGTGCGGCTTTTTTAACCCACTGAGGCCGTGTCGTATGAAGTACGTCCCCAATAACCTACAGCAAATAAACATTATAAGATCCGAATAAGATATCAAGGTTGCCCAAAAAAAGTGAAATGAACTAACTCGGTCTATCCGCTTAGATGACCCCGACGGATTCCTTCCCCCGTCCATCAAACTCGGTAACGTGATATCGGTCATGTAAGCGCTAAACGAGATTATGTGATTCCTGACCATGTAACGGAAACCTTTCTTTTGTGGTGAGCATTGAGGTTTAATTTGTGGGACATCGCCGCCGTAGCGCCGACTCTGGTGAACTATTTACATGCTATGCAAGTCAGTACTAGTTAACCAGTAGCTACAGTAGTGCTACTATACAGAAGTAAAAAAAAAATGATCGCAAAACATCTTTTGTCCGACCGGGTCCTATACACAATGCAGACGGCTGCGGTGGAACACACATACACACACACAATCACATGAACGGAAGTGCTGGTACATTATCATTTTAATTCGATTTTCACTTTTGTTAACGTAGCACGCACCGGGCTTTGTATTAACTAGTATCCTCCATGTACGGCTGTAAAATGTAGCATTTTTATGCTTTCGGTTAGTGCATCGGTGGCGTGATATTTATATGCGCATTTAGCGAAAGTGTTTAACAATTGCAACTGAAGTTTAGTGGACCTGTGCTGAAACGCTTGCAACCGATGGCGATTTCGGAACGCGCAGGGAACTATAGAGGAAGGTTTAGTTTGGAAACTGATTTTATTTTGTACAGTTAGGTTAGGCACCGATGTCTATAGTTCAACTACAGGAAATACTACTGCTTAATATGTTTGTCTAGACTCTAGTGGACGATGCACTCGATTCAATGTCATGTTAGAAACGGTGCGGTAGTAATATGTCGAAAGTTTTTTAAAAGTTGATTTCCACATGTTACACATATTTCTCAGTAGCACACTGTTCGGTTTTAGCCAACCGAGTCAGTCTTCAGGAAAGTCTTTCCTAAGGTTGAACATGAACAGCTGGATGCATACAGTATACCATTACTTTTACATTAATTTTGGAAACTGCATTGTACAACTAAACAATGTTTAGAATTTCTAGATTGAAGAACGAGCGTCACAATAACCGGAGCGTCGTAAATGATTAAATCGAAATTATTGTTACCCGTCATCGGTGCACCCGATTTGAACCTCCAAAAATTGGAAAATGACACGGTCATTTTGGATTTAAAAAAAAATATGTTTTGTTCGTTGAAATACTCTGGGCAGCCGGCTGCCGATCTTTATACATATTTTAACTTTGTTATTCGAGTAGAAAAAAAAATTGCTTGCAAAATATACAACGTGAACCCCGAACAGCCGACTACAAGGAGATTATATACAAGTTTCGAGTGTACACTTTTGTAATTTTGTGTAAAATTACGTACACTTGAAGTAATTTCGTGCGTACCCTTGACGAAATTTTTTACGAACGCTTCATTAATATGAACAATTTCTTACAGACGGGATTTTACGTACGCTTGACGCATTTTTTCACGCATACTTGACGTATTTTTAAGTACATTTGACGTAAAAAATTGCGTGCACTTGACCTTATTTTTCATATAATTTTACGTGAACTTGACGTAATTTTATATATAACTAGCCAATACCGAACGTGCGCTGCTCAGATTTTCAACGAAAGAGGAGGAAAACACAATTTGTTCCGTAGCACCATCTGGCGGGCAGATAATCCCCAACCAATAGCACACAAACACGCTCCATAACAAATGACTACCGTGTAGAAATTTTTACGCAAATCGGTTAAGCCGTTTGGGAGTCTATAAATCATATACATACAAACTTTGACTTTTATATATATATATATAGATAGATAGATATATATATACAGGGTGTTTGGTTCATGGTTAAGAATCTCTCGGGGGGTGATAGACTGCCATATTTGGAGAAAAAAATTGTTCTACACATACCATCAAATCTCAACCGTTACAGAGTTATTGAACTTTTTGTGTAAAAAACTTATTTGTCTTAAAATACCTCTAACTTTAAAAGTATACTTTGTATTTTAAATGTTTCAGTTTCATTCGAAAGGTGAGAAAATTGCCTATTGAATGGTGTTCTCATATTTTTTAAGTAATTAGTTTTAATTACCTTTTAGCTGTAAAGTAGTTAAAAGTTAGTGTTTTTGAGGAGGTTTTTGCTAATTTTCTCGAAATAATGAAGTATGATTATAGCAATATCCATTATCCAAAAGTTGGGTTTTAGGACGATTCATAATTTGTTCTTGGACGTCAGATTTCTATCTCTTCTAATTTTTTTGTAATTTCATTACTATACTTTTCCTGTAACCAACTTGCAAGTGCTTAAAAGACTCTAATCTAAAAAATATGATTTATATCGTTATTTACAAGATTTCATTGAAAAGCTGAGAAAATGTCCTATCAGTGTATGTACAAATATCTTTTAGTTAAGTGTACTAAATGATTTTTTACTAACGAAATAACGCAAAATTTGTGTTTTTTGGAGAGTTTTTTAATTATTCTAATTATTAATCAACAAAATTTATCGTTACTATTGTTCATTTGATGCCCCTTAATGTTCTCTATAACTTTTTATTAGACACTTTGTCTATATCTCTTTTCATTTTGCTGCTATTTAATAGTTAACACAGCAAGAGCTCGCCACAAATGTAGTGGGTTCGAAATCGTTATTTTTGCATATGAAACGATGTGATAAAAACGATTTTGCGTCGAAACCAAAAGAGATAATTGAATGGAGTCAAAGAAAGAACTGCAGAACTTGCTGAGATGCATTATTTCCATGATAATAATGGTGATGTTTATTATTTACTATTTTAAGAAAATTAACGAAAATGCTAATAATAGCATTAACTTTAAACTAATTTACTTCTAAAAGAATACTAAATTCACTTAACTGAAAGGTATTAATACTTTTTTCACTGTAAAATTTTCCTGGCTTTCGAATAAAAAGAAAAAAAGTACAATAAGTGACATAATTTTTCAATTAGAGCGAAAATGAGATAAAAATATCCAAGTTGAATAACCCAAAACCGTGAAAATAAGAAAAGGTAAGTGTATCATGTCAAAGAACGAATTAAGCAGCTCATCAAGACTAACAATCTGAATTATTAAAATGATGAGGTTAACTATTAGGATTTTCAAGAAATGAACGAAAAATCGTTTAAAATTGTTTAATTTTCAATAAATTACTTTGAAAAGGCTACTTAAACTCATTAGCTGAAACATGTGAGGGCATCGCTCAATGCGAAATGTTCTCACCTTTCGAATGGAACTAAAACATTTAAAATACAAAGTACACTTTTAAAGTTAGAGGTATTTTAAGACAAATAAGTTTTTTACACAAAAAGTTCAATAACTCTGTAACGGTTGAAATTTGATGGTATTTGTAGAACAATTTTTTTCTCCATATATGGCAGTCTATCACCCCCCGAGAGATTCTTAACCATGAACCAAACACCCTGTATATATACAGGGTGTTTGGTTCATGGTTAAGAATCTCTCGGGGGGTGATAGACTGCCATATTTGGAGAAAAAAATTGTTCTACACATACCATCAAATCTCAACCGTTACAGAGTTATTGAACTTTTTGTGTAAAAAACTTATTTGTCTTAAAATACCTCTAACTTTAAAAGTATACTTTGTATTTTAAATGTTTCAGTTTCATTCGAAAGGTGAGAAAATTGCCTATTGAATGGTGTTCTCATATTTTTTAAGTAATTAGTTTTAATTACCTTTTAGCTGTAAAGTAGTTAAAAGTTAGTGTTTTTGAGGAGGTTTTTGCTAATTTTCTCGAAATAATGAAGTATGATTATAGCAATATCCATTATCCAAAAGTTGGGTTTTAGGACGATTCATAATTTGTTCTTGGACGTCAGATTTCTATCTCTTCTAATTTTTTTGTAATTTCATTACTATACTTTTCCTGTAACCAACTTGCAAGTGCTTAAAAGACTCTAATCTAAAAAATATGATTTATATCGTTATTTACAAGATTTCATTGAAAAGCTGAGAAAATGTCCTATCAGTGTATGTACAAATATCTTTTAGTTAAGTGTACTAAATGATTTTTTACTAACGAAATAACGCAAAATTTGTGTTTTTTGGAGAGTTTTTTAATTATTCTAATTATTAATCAACAAAATTTATCGTTACTATTGTTCATTTGATGCCCCTTAATGTTCTCTATAACTTTTTATTAGACACTTTGTCTATATCTCTTTTCATTTTGCTGCTATTTAATAGTTAACACAGCAAGAGCTCGCCACAAATGTAGTGGGTTCGAAATCGTTATTTTTGCATATGAAACGATGTGATAAAAACGATTTTGCGTCGAAACCAAAAGAGATAATTGAATGGAGTCAAAGAAAGAACTGCAGAACTTGCTGAGATGCATTATTTCCATGATAATAATGGTGATGTTTATTATTTACTATTTTAAGAAAATTAACGAAAATGCTAATAATAGCATTAACTTTAAACTAATTTACTTCTAAAAGAATACTAAATTCACTTAACTGAAAGGTATTAATACTTTTTTCACTGTAAAATTTTCCTGGCTTTCGAATAAAAAGAAAAAAAGTACAATAAGTGACATAATTTTTCAATTAGAGCGAAAATGAGATAAAAATATCCAAGTTGAATAACCCAAAACCGTGAAAATAAGAAAAGGTAAGTGTATCATGTCAAAGAACGAATTAAGCAGCTCATCAAGACTAACAATCTGAATTATTAAAATGATGAGGTTAACTATTAGGATTTTCAAGAAATGAACGAAAAATCGTTTAAAATTGTTTAATTTTCAATAAATTACTTTGAAAAGGCTACTTAAACTCATTAGCTGAAACATGTGAGGGCATCGCTCAATGCAAAATTTTTAAAATTTGCAAAAAAAAATACAAAATATACTTTTAAAGTTAGAGGTATTTTAAGACAAATAAGTTTTTTACACAAAAAGTTCAATAACTCTGTAACGGTTGAAATTTGATGGTATTTGTAGAACAATTTTTTTCTCCATATATGGCAGTCTATCACCCCCCGAGAGATTCTTAACCATGAACCAAACACCCTGTATATATATATATATATATATATATATATATATATATATATATATATATATATATATATATATATATATATATATATATATATATATATATATATATATATATATATATATATATATATATATATATATATATATATATATATATATATATATATATATATATATATATGATAGAAGATATAGATAGATTTAACATTTACACGTAATTTTTCGTTCAAGATCGCGTACATGTTTGTATGTGTATAACAATTTGCGCGTTTCGTATAAAATTTTGTATGTGTACTTATTTCCGTACAATTTTGCATGTAAGTTCAGTTAACACTTTTTATATGTAATTTTACGTATAGAGTAGAGTGGGGTCAAGTATAGATCAGTTTTCTTTGGCGAGCTCGTGTGTATTTTTGCACTGATTTCGACATACAAGCACTCGTTGGAAAGGTTATACATCTGGCGACGTTTTGGCAAAAACGATTTTATGCCTGGCTAAATATTTTTCAAACTAAATCAAATAAGGCGAAGGTACTTTTTTCAATGTTTTCAAAATCTGGGGATATATTCGAAGTCAAATAAAACAATGTATTTTAACGACATTCAATTAGCAAGGAACTGGAAAATGAAGTATATGTTTCAATATTAGGGTCATATGAGCAAGCTTAGAGATTACCGGCGACTTAACCCTTTGTCTGCTACCGCAGGAGTCAGGATCTTTTGGCATTCGAAATGCGAATCACCTGAGTCTGCGGCATGTCCGGACGAGCGTAAAGTAACTTGTTACTTCATGCTGTCGGAACCGACAAAAAGTTATGTCACGGTGAACTTCCACACTAAGCTTTTTGCGACGTTGAAACTCATTGAATGAGCTAGTTTTTGCTCTCACTATATGCCTACCGAGGTGTTTTATTTAATCGGCATTTTGTGTTTGCATCAACCGTTGTGGCATATGGTCACTGTGTGCTAAATTGAGCACGGTAAACTCTAAGCTTGCTCATATGACCCTTTCCACGCTTTTCTAAACTTTCTTCCTTCAACTCCTTGCTCTCCCTTGAGTACTTATGGCTCTTAATATTGAAAAATTTACTTCATTTTCCAGTCCCTTGCAAATTGAATGTCGTTAAAAACATAAAAAAGGAAAATTGACTCACTCTTAGTCGTTAATAAAAAAGGTAAAAAAATGTAGAAAAAATCAGAAGAATCTAAAAAAATCTAGAAAATCAGTGGTTAAACTTTTATTCGAAGAGTATGAATACTGCAAATTATTTAAAAATAATAACGCAAATACTAAATGCAATCCATTGACGTCATTCAGGTAAGAAAATGAGGAAGTGCAAATGATGTGAAAAATCTTGAAATCGCGAAAGGAAACATATTTGCGAATGACTTCTCCGGTGTCTTCGCCGTCGCCAGAGTGTGGAATTGAAGTTGTGCATAATGTAAATGTAAAACTAAGAACTATTTACGTAATTTTATGGCACATTACGTGCACTTGACGTAAGTTTATATGTACACTTGCAGTAATTTTCGATGTGAAATTACGTTAACAGGACGATTTTACTTACACTTTGTGTAATTTTTACATACACGTCATGTTTGTTTTACGATCACGGTAATGTTTTATGTAATTGCGCACAAGTTTATGTAAAAGTTTCCGTACAAGCACAACATTGCATTAAAGGTTAAATTCCAGAATGCGCACAAATTCACATTCAAATTTGAATTCGAAAATTCTTACAACTTTACCTGCAAGTTCATTTATAACTACATGTTTGCCTTTCAAGCTTTAGCTCAAGTATGCGTATTACACCGGTACAAAAATTGACTTGAAAACCTCTCAATCGGAAGGTAATTGGCTCCTAAAATTGAGTAAACTCGACGTAATTTTGTGCGTGTACTTGACATAACCATTAAATGTGACGTGCACTAGACGTTAGTTTTTACGCATACTTGACGTAATTTTTACGTAATCGTGTCAAGTGAACGTAAAAACCTATATTAAGCCTAATTTTTCATATGCATTTACGGAAAAAGCACGTAATTTCCACGTAAAATTTATTTTTTTACGTACAGTTGACGGAATTTGCTTATTAATTTTTAAATTCACACAAGATTGTGTATATTGCATACAGACAATTATATAAACAATACAAGCATACATACAAGCTCGCACACAAGATTGCATTCAAAATTGCGTACACGTTCAAGTTTGCGGATAAATCAAGCTTAAGTTCTATCTCGTGTACAAGTATTCACAAAATTTTTGCGCGGAACTTGACCTAATTTTACAAGTAATTTTAGGTATACTTGAAAGAATTACATATGTAATCTTTCGAACACTCGACGTATTTTTTATGTATGCGTCTCGTAGTGTTTTTACGTACACATGACGGATGTTTTTTTCAATACACTTGATGTAATCTTTAACGTACTTTGAACTTTCCCATTTGGGCACACTTGACGAAATTTTATATATAGTTTTACGAACATTTATATATAAATTTACGTACACTTGAGGTAATTTTATATCAAATTTCACAATAGCGAATATGGTTGCATACAGGTTCATGTGCAACCATGCGTACTAGTAAAAATTTGCTCTGAAAAGTAGCTCGAACCAATCCTTTTTGATCGTTTTAAAATTTTAACAGTACATATCGTCGCTGTTGTGCTATCTTATGACAAACGCCATTTTGGGGTAAACTGAGTTAGATATGCCACATTACTCGTCTAACGAATCTCTACAAGATGGCGTTCCCAGAATTTTGAAATTTTGCTTGGTTACTGACATATAATGAGAAAAGCTATTAGAAATTGTGAGTTTTTTGCCTCGAATCATTATATCTTGGGATTGGCTCAAGTTATAATGAAGTTTTAGTAGCTTTTATGTGTAAAAATGCCATAGGAACACAATGGCAAAATAATTTTCAAAAGAAAAATACATGCATTGGGAGAAAAACGCTGTTTTAGCTTTAAACTGGAAATATTGCGTATTTGACAACACTGTAACCAAAAATAACTATTTTTTCTAGGTTCCCTGACTCATTTCCTTCAAAATGCATCCAACCGATTGTTTATAGCCCAAATTAAACCAAAGATATGAATAAAATTTCATAATTGGGGAAGTTTTTCTATGGAAAATTTTTCATGCACGATTATGACACATCATACAAATTTTGTCATCAATACACACCTATGACACGTGTGAGTGCGACTTTTGTTTACATTTTTAGTGACAACTCGCAACATAGTCAATCGATCTTCGTAATATTTGAGAGATTAGACAGAATAGGTAGAAGCATCAATTGTCTTCTCTGAATTGTTTCTACCATTTATAAGTTTCATGATATTCAATCTCAAACTTTAAAAATCGTTTTTCTCGAAATGTGCAAAATGGCGCTTGTCATAAGATAGCACAACAGCGACGATATATTAAAAAATACATTGTCCAGCAACGCATGTAGGATTTTATTTTTTATTGCATACTTTTTTTTATTAAAACAATGTTGTGCCGATTTTAATGACATTTTCAGTGTTCTTTATAAATAAATCTGCCATTTCGCGAAAACTAAAAATATCAAAAACAACCTACGTACATAGCTTGTTACCGTTCTAAGAAAACGAAAACACTTTAGTAGTTGAATCTAGGTAAAAACATATAGCGAAATTCATAAGAATTATCTTATGATGCATAGAAAAATTACAAAACTATGTTTTCATAACAATAATATGAAAACATAGGTATTTATAAGGTATTGTATATGCCAGTAGTTTGAATTACATACGAGTATCTTACGATTATCATAAACATAAGAGAAATGTATAATATTGTCCTATAAAAAATCAAAGATAACCGATTTGACCAAATAAATGCCGTTTCATAAGATAATCTTATGATTTACATACATGTTATTTGTGGCTAAAAATATACGATACAGTGAAGATTCGATTTGATCAGCACCCGATTTTATCTACCCCCAATTTCATCAGCTTTTTGACCCGATTTCATCAGCTTTATATGAAAGTTGGTAGTTCGATGGGCTCTAGCAGACGAACCAAGCTGAATTCGAGTAAATCCTTTCTTGAACATATTTTTATTATCCTAGAGATCCCAAATATGCACACAAAAATTTGTTTATTTTTTTTATTTTGCACTGTCAGACCCCCTTAACGTAAATTTAAGCTAAATAAGCAGGAAAGATTATGAGGCTACATCTAAGGATTAAAGAGGAATATTTTAAGGTCTTCGGTTTCTTAAAATATAAAGAAAAATATATGTCCCGATTTTATTAATGTCCCCATTTTATCAGCTTAAAATTCACCAAGGGGCTGATAAAAACGGGTTTTCACTGTATTCCTATGAAATTTGCTGTATTTTCGACCCTGAGCTTTTCCAAAAAACACTGCAACTTTCTTGTGATAAAACTAGTTGGAAAAACCATTGTTTGTATTTATTTCATAATTAGTAATATAAATTCCATTTCACACGATTTTGATTCATTTCTTTTATTGCGCGAAGAAAAATTTCTGAAATATGCCATATTTTAAGTGCTCTACAGTGATTTACCCTCTTAACTTTATATACAAAATGGCGTTTCGTATGTGTTCTTTACGTTCCTTGCAAGTAATTTTGTATATAAACACTTGACCTATTTGTTATGTAATTTTACATGCAAAATTACGTCAAGTGTACGTAAAATGAAATCTAAATTTCATCGAGTATTCGTATTTTAACGTACAATATTAGGTCCAGTGAACTCAAAGGTTTCACACAAAAAAAATCATCAAGTGTACGTAATTAAGCATACAAATTTACGTATAGTGTTTGCAATTTTACATTCAAAATTACGTCTAGTGTAGGTAAATTAAATACAAAGTTACTTTAAGTGTACATACAAAATTTTGCCAGTACACTTAATTCTACATACGAAATTTCAAAATTCATACACGAAAATAAAGTCAAATGTCAGTAAGCCTATATACAAAAACGGGTAGTGTACGTAATTGTACAAACAAAATAATGCCATGTTTATTTAAACATTTCAGGAAGGAATTTTAATATCAAGGTGCACTTATTGACATTTAACTAATTTTCAACAATTAAAAGCAAATGAAGAACCGAACGAAACGCAACGAAGAATTAATTTAGAAAGTGTTACTCTTATTCGTGATTTTTAGCATACACTTTCTTTCTCAACTCTTCTCTTTCGGATATATGAATATTAGAGGTGACCTTCAAATTTATACTGCAAGTTGTTTTTTTAAACTTCAGGAGAAAACATTGAACATCTTCAAAAAGTTATTCCTTGTCTAATTCCATAAGTCAATTTATCAGTGGTGAGTCCGAAACGATTTGAAATCAAAGGATTTTAATTAGCTTCAGGTTCCGGGATCATTTTCTTCATTAGAGCATAGCACTGAAACATTTGATCAATTCACTTTCATGTTCCCGTCATATTCGAAAAGACATTATGATTCATAAAGGAATAGGTATCTAATATTTATCAGCAAAACATTACTCTCGCAAAATAAACGTTATAACAATTAAATTGCTATTTGTTAAGTTCCCTGCATACTTTGCTGGGGCTTATCCCACAATCCTCAGGCCACATTACATTCAACATTGTTGTATTAACCACCGGTTAGAGTGAATGCTAGATAGCAGCGAATAAAAATTTCAACCGATAAATCACTCACCTTTCGGGAACTGCACGAAAAAAAAATCGAAATCCTTTCAAGCTGAACAGCAGCCTGACAGATTGCTGGAAACCACACAATAAAAAACACTTTCTATTTGGCTGCAATATTACGCTTCTTCTTCCAGCTATTTACTTTAGCGGCGAACCGGCACCACTGAATCTCTTATCTAATGCACACTGGACAATGACTGGCCACCACTACTAAACACACCACTAATCCACTAGAGTATAATTTCCGAAGCGTGCGACTATTAGCGAATCATCACCGATGGCTGCCAACGTACAATAAAACATTGCCCGTTGATGGGTAATGAAAAAGCAAACTAATGAATTAAAAATAATCACAACAAGAGCTGCTCTGCTGAAGCATCTTCACAGGGTGGACTTCGCGGAAGGTAGAGGAAACACAAACGTTACACGGCCCGCGCAGCAGATCTCTAACAAATATTGTAGTAAATATTCAATTCCTTTTCACTTTGGCTGCCTGCTCGAATCACAATCACCTTCCTTGGATTTCGATTTTTTCTTTTTTTTTTCACTCAACTCTTAACATCATCTTTTGTGCACAACCAACACTCGGAAATCCTTCACCTCCTTAACCTGGCCTACTCGGGCAACTTGTCGTGGCGTGGCGTAGCCGATGGCGAAGTGCATTCGATCACAGGTTTGATGTAATCTGTTTCACACGAAATGCACAATTTCTGACCGGATTGTGTATCGAACTATCGCCGAAGAAATGCAGTCAAACCAACACCGTACCAGGGGTTTCGACACCGTCTCGCAACCAGAGGGCCGACTAGGCGTGTGAAATCATTATCACTGCTGCTGCGGCAACTCACTCGCTGGCGATAAAACGGTTGTTTATGTAAATAGCTGTTTTCTGTACGACTGTCATAGCACAACACTCGATCCCTGCGGCTGGCGGATTTATGTGTAGGGCCAAGGATGACACGGCTTTTTGCCGTTATAGTCGACACCTACTCTGCCTAATGCACGTGCACACTTGTAACTATGCCCGACTTTTCACCGATTGGAACGCGAAACGACCATCAGAAGCCCACCAACCGACTAGATCATTCACTCACCGCCGACTGGTTCGGCTACTAGCCCGACACACTAATCGCGTTGATCTCCCCCCAAAACGGCTCTGAATAGGACTCGATGCTCTTGAATCGCAGAGAGCATCCCACACACACAGTTCGCCACCGCGCAGTGTATCTCACCGATTTAACCTATAGCCGATCCAGGGGCTACTACGGCTGCTGTTAGTGTTGTTGTTGTTGTTGCTGCTGGTGTGGTCTTTAGAAGATGCGCGAGAATCGATTCGAAACTATTGTTCCACACTCGATGAGCTGTCAATTAAACGCAACCTTTACTAGACGACGACGACAACGATACGCATACTTGAACACACGAGCATTCCAATCTAACTGCACGATGTGATCCACTAAGATCAAGCGCACTCCGCGATTTCCCAATCACTTGGTATTTGTAGGTATGCATACGATCAACGAGCAAACGTCACTAATTGCAGCTATTGTTCTGTAACTTGTGTGCGCGCGATCTGGGTTGTTCTCACCCAAATCAGTCAGTCAATCAATTGGAATTTGTGTTCGCTACTCAAACGGTTGCGATGATGCGCCGCGTAAAGCTGGGCACCCTGGACTGGAAGTGGATCACCTTCGCTACGTGCTTCCTTCTTTCAAAGCTGTGCCGTGTGAAATTACAACGCTGCTGCTCTTTCTTTCCGCGAGTGTGGAACCGATCTGGCCGGCCAGCTAGTGTTCACCGATGAACGGCAATTGAAGTGCTAGTCGTGTGACGAACGACGGGAATGATGCGAGTAGCAGAGTTGCAAAAAAACAGCCAGTCTGTAAGGTTGAAAGAAATGGAACGAACATTAGCATTCTGAACAGGTGGTTTGTACTGTTTTAAAGGAAAATGTATGTAATTAGAGTAACAGCACAGATGGAATGATTAATAGGGTGTGTGTGTGCGAGTGTGTGAACAATTCCTGCTCACAAAACGTATTTCCCATGGTACTCGATTACCGAACTAAGATTCGATAGCTGATTGAGTAGTACAAAGTGATGTCACAGCCAGGCCCGTACGTACGGGAGGGGTTTTTGGGTGTACAACCTATCCCCACGAAGAGTTGGAACTGTTTTTGAAAGTTACTAAACTTTTTAATCGGGGAAATGACTGACCTGTCGTAATTATGCATGGAAAATCTTCTATACAAATAAAGCATCAATTTTGAATTTTTATTAATACCTTTGGCTTGTTTAGACATCGCACACCAACACACCCACTTCAACTGCCACGAGAACGAGGAATTCGGACATCACTGGTTTGGACTTGATTTTTATTACCCCAAAATGTTGGCGGTATGAATACGAGAATAACTGATTACTGCTTATTCTGCTCCGATGCGTCATATGACATCTAAATATTTGGCCCGCTTTACACCGTTTGTCGGTCCGACCGAACTAGTTCTCACAGTAGCAGGAACCATGAAGGTGGAGTTCTTATTGCAACGCGTTCTCGCTTTAAATCACGCCAACTTTTTCCCCCTAATTGCTCAAGTGTAGAACAAATATGGGTCGCTCTAACGCTTTCAAAATCTACGTTATTCATTTGCGTAATATATATTCCTCCGGATCGTACCAACGACTTGCTCTTGCCCCTTTGGGGTGTCGGTCTTACCCGCAGCGTTTTTAACCCTCAAAAAGGCAACCGGGTCTAAGAGGCCCGGCACGTTACAATTTTTTAGTTACAAAAAAATGTGTATGCAGTATAAGCTTGGGCATGGAAATTTTGATAAGTAGCTTTGAAATCTATAACAAAAATAAAGAATTGTGAAATTTTCATCTATGGAGTTTTGCGCAGCTATGTTTGAATTTTTTACATGCACAAAAAGGCAAGCCGGGTCTGGCAGGCCCGGTGTGCATGCAATACTAGGCTACTACTACTACTAGGAATACCACGGGTTTTATACATTAATATTTATCTGAAAAAAACATTTGGATGAGTTCATCGTCATATTAGCAGGAATTTTTTCATGTTTTGATTGATTTTATCTTTTTACCTTTTCTTTTAAGAAAAAAATCTTGAAAGTTTGAGCGAATTCTATACATTTCTTTTATAAGAAATGTAGAAATAGCATACGATAATGACGTGTGTCATATTTTTTTGGGTAAATACTTTTATTTCACTCACTGTGGTCTACTTGACAATTATTTGGATACAACATAACCTAACTCTGTCGTTATTGTCTATTTGTTGTCTATTCTTTCTGTTATAGTTTTCGTAATAATTCAAATTGTAGGATCTAAAAACAACAAAAAATTGAAATGGCTATAAGACGATATGCCCATGTTTTCAATCGTCTCAAAGAATCTGAAGTAATGGAAGAAATTTGAGCAAATTCAACAGCAGACGATTCCGAAACTGATTTGCAAAGCGAGGAAGAAGATGTGAATGATATTGCTTCCGATGATGAATTTGATGTAGAAAAATATGAATATGTACTCCGGTTATGCATCAGAAGAAATTGATAGCAACCCAGAAACATTTATTGGTCGTGTTCAAACGAAATGGAGCTTAGAACCAATCGACAGTCGACGTGATCTTCCGAGTACTACCCTTTTGGAAAAAAAATTGAGCTTTTTACATTCATCGCCTTATACGCTGAAATCGGGATTTACTGCGTGTTCGTACTCATCATCCTGTAATTCCGGAACCGGAAGTCGGATCAATTAGAAATTCAACAGCAGCCAATGGGAATGCTGTACCTTTCATTTGAAACCAAGTTTGTAAAAATCGGAAAAGAATTCGCTGAGAGATAGGTATGACATTATCTTAGGAACTTGGTAAGTTCCCCCGGGGCATCAAGAACCGCCATAGCTGGCCAATGTGGTCGAAGTACCCTCGGTGGGTCATTAATGATCTAGACATGCAAAGCCAAGTAATGTTGCACATATTTTAATATATATTGCATCATTTGGACATCATGGTGGTATCAGTTTCTATGGAAATTTGCTGTGTGATTGTACTCTTCAACACCTAACTCCAGAACCAAAAGTCGGATCAATAAAAAAAAATCAATAGCGACCGATGGGAAGGCTGCACCTTTCATTTGAGACTAAATTTGTACAAATCGGTCCAGCTACCTCAGAGAAAAATCGGTGAGATTGTTTGCCACATGCATACATCCATACATACATACATACATACACACACATACAGACATTTTACGATTTCGATGAACTGAGTCGAATGGTATAAGAGATTTGGCCCTGCGGGTCTCGGTTAAAAAGTCGAAATTTCGACCGATTGCATAACCTTTCTATATGAGAACGGCAAAAAAGGAGCTTGAATTTAGACGGGCCTTAGAGGCCCGGCTTGCCCTTTAATGTTAGGATTTTAGCTTGCCTTCACAAGGGTTAAAATGTCATTTTTCTACATTTTTGGCAACCAATAATTTTTAATGAATTCAATTTGTTGAAACGCTGAAAAAGATATATTTTGTTTTGAACCACCTAAACAAGGATTATGTACAGAATATAAAATTTTAGGAGCTTTGTGGAATTTTAGAAAAATTATTGCTCTTAAGGTGTTGCACTTGCCCCGCGTTCCCCTATATGAGAATGAAATAATTAAATCACTAGCTTGGATTAGATAGATTTTACCACATTTTAATCAATTCTCAAAATTCAAAAAATTGCTTTTAGTAAATTAAAATGATTTTTTTCGGTTTTGAATAAAGCAAACTCGATCATAAAATAATTTTCGGTCGAAGGTATTTTTTAGAACTAATCAGTTTCATTTATTAAAGTTTGCCTTAATTCGATTTGCTCCCTAAGAAGAAGAGCATATTGTCACATTGGTTTGCGAGACAAAAAAGTTTCAATTTCACTATGGTCCTGACGGCAAGCAAAGCATCTGTACTTCCGAGACGCCAGTCCTAACCAACAGTTTAACCGTGCACAAAAGTGGCGTGTCATTTTTTGTTTGTTTGAGGCCGGTTTCAATATGCGAGTTACTTATGACAGACACGAAGTCGAAAAACGAAAATCCGAATTTTAGTATTCAGATTATAATATAATTGTATGACGTTACAACCATAAGAGATTACCTTCTATTGAAAAAATATGCTGAAATGGTTTCTTGGTAGTTAGTCTTCCGTCGTCGATTATGGTAGTAGATACAGAACAGTAGATTAGGATTGTCGCTAGTAGTACCGTTTTCATTATCTCTTCCGCTCTCGTTATCTACAATGTTGTATAACGTGGTGCATAACTGTCAAAGTATCGGGCGCTCTGCGAGAGTGAAAGGGATAGAGCAAACTGTCCTATAACGAAAATTATGATCAACTCTTGGCAATTTTAAGCTACTCTATTCGTTCGATGACTCCGACTAAAATTCCATCGAAACGAGAAGTTTTGAAACGTAATACACGAAGTAAACAGATGAAACGGTCCATAGTTTTTAGTAATCATCATGCCCTGCCAAAAACCAGTTCAGTGCTGAACCATTCGTAGCTGTGGATCAATTACCTTGAAATTTTCATTTAACTAAAACAACAAAGACTGGATGAACACACGTGCAAAACGGTCACTTTTCACCGATTTTCAAATCAGACGATATAGAAATGATTCTTCTTTCATTCTTATTTATCAGGGTGTCACAATATTCCACTTGCCATAATCAGTAAATTACGATAAGATCACAATCTTTGATTCGCTCATAGGATTATATGTGAAAAAGCAAACGGAGAAAGCAAATGCTGTTCTAGCTAATGTTTTTAAATTTATTGCATGAAAAGAGGGACTAAGATGAAGTACACTGATCTTACGTGGATTTCCGAAGTTTATTCCCGTAGCGAGACATCCCAAAGTCCGAAACAAGCATTGACCCATGAGGCAAACCAATTATCGTACAAATACTAATCGAAACATATACAGAAAATGCAAACAAGAAACGTTACCTCGCCCCACGTGACAACCAAACACCCGCACCATTGGCCACCACCTAGTCACTCGAAGCTACACAAAGAATCGGACCAATACCACGGGTTAAGGATCACGTCATAAATCGTTATTTTCCAGGCCATCGTGCGCCCCAATGCGCTAATCAACCGACTTATACACATAAGCTAATGTCTACTATTGTAGCACCGAACAATAAATACGAGGAGCCTATAACGAATCTTCGGTCGGACCCAGCGCAACCTCCATAAGCTTCGAAACGAAACGCGTGTAAGCAGGTGATAAAGTGACTTCGCGGGTTCATGCACAATCGAACGAAGCACACGGCATTGTGCATTTGAAATTGATCGAGTTACACCACGTCAACCACCACCGGCACTATTCATCGAAACATACCCATAAGTACATATTGTTCGCGAACGACGGCCGGGTACCATAATTTTCAGCGACCTCGGGCGAATGATCGCATGCACGCGATCGACCTCCGGAAATTAGGCTTCTTCTTACGCACAGCGTGCACTCACACACACACAAATATACACCATTAGCACCATTTCGATCCGTTGCAAGCTAATTGGACCGCAGGCTGCAACCCACAGGGATTAGGTAAGCATTCCATCATTTGCTACACAATAACACTTTTCGTTGGTTCATTCAAAGTAGTTACCTATGGGACACAGTATGGCTACGGACGAACGCCGATGATGATGATGATGACATAGTGCAATTCGACTGGCTTCCTTCTTGCAGTCAATGGCGGAGTCCACCGCAGCTTCTAGTGCGGCGTGCGAACGTGAAACAAAGAAGCGATTGGCGAAGAAGGTACCTATTTACCGAGTGCTTTCGAGTATGCTTGCAACCTGCGTAATTCACACCGGATTCCGGTTCCACTAAACCTGACTGACTGAGTACTTCCAAAAGAAGTTAAGCCTTCACGGAGAGTTGCTTTCGGCAATGATGTTTTGACACCAGAGACGATCTGAAGGGGGTTCCGCTCGCAAACAGTGCTGCCATACTAATTGTCCGTTGTTTCGTCCAAAGTTATCACATTGACAGAACAATAGCCGGTTTCATCTCAATGACCTAAATTCGACGAGGGTTTTGCGGAATTGACAAGCATTTACATACACATCTACAAGAAGAATTTATACTCAATTGATAAATGGCATTAAGATGAACTGACTAGTCCTTTTCTAGTCCTGACAGCGCCACAAATCCGGGCAACACTGCTCAAGCTGGTTTGCCTTCCGTACCTCAGCAACCATTACCGGTGCGGTAATGACAAAAAATATGCTTCATGCAAAACATTTTACCACAAACACAGGTAATACCAGTCATGAGCATACCCGAACCTAAACATATACGACCTGCCGGGCCCTGGAGTCACTCCTTCGGAGAGACCGGACGGCACTTGTGGACTATCGGGTGGAGGTGCAAGCATAAAAAAACAGCTCGAAAATAAAAATCTGCACATACGCTTACCGAACGCGGAGTTTGTGGTGTAGAAATTAGAAAGTGTTGCACGCCATTCGTTACTCGTGGGTTCAGTTGTCTGTTGGGTTGTGGAGGAAGCGAGGAGTCCCCATGATCAACGCAGAGCGCCGCAGAAAACCTGAGCAGAGGCAGAGGCCGCATGGTCACTGCAGGCAAAAATATTTACGTTGATTCCCGCCCGACTATAAATTCAAGGGACAGGCACAGTTATACAAACACTCACACAGTTTTTACTACGAGCGGTTCTTGGGGTTAGTTATTGCTGTTTGACAGCTCTCTTGTTATGATTTGTTAAGCCGGCATTTTTTTCCAGTTTCTGCTTTCGTGCGTGTGTGTTGGGGTGGGGAGATGACAAGCGTTTGAATTCCTTTGCAATAGGTGTGGGGAGTGAATTTAACATGAATGTTGCGATCTTTGGGTTACGAACTTACTGGAAGACATCGTTGACCAAGATAGGTGACCTGGTTAACTTTGTACCTCAGGGTCGAAGTGTTTCACAATCTTTTGGAGTTGGGCGGTATGCGGATTTCGTCGTACTGTGTTACACTATTGATTGGGAATTAAAGCATGGATTTAAGATTTTAAGACGCAATCTCAAAATTAACGTATTTTATGAACAATATTGTTTTTCCCGGATATTACAATCAAGCATTTGACATTTTCAGCAAATTTATGTGCTATAACTTTTGAACGGTTTGGTCAACGCCCTAATGAACGAAAATAAACGTTTGTTGTCGAGAAATAAAAAAAAACAAAAAGATCAGAAATGTAAAGCCGAAAAAAATCTTTATTGGCAAGCAATTTGTTGCAGCGTTTTGCAATTTTGTAACTTCTGGAACCATAATTTAGAATAATTCGACGGAAAAAAATTAGTTCCCAGATTTGAAATTCCTTGATGTAATTGACGCTAATTATTCATGCGCACGCGTTATCTGAATCAACGAATCATAATGGTACTGTTAGATATATTCGCATTCATGTTCTGGACCACAGATCGAGTATTTTTCCATCTGGCAAATATTCTCCTAAGACCACATTATTTTTTTTTTTTTGACAAATTTCAGCTTTTTTACTTCTTTTGTCGAGATCTTAGCAAACAATCAGAAAAAGCCTTAGGGGAACTGTGGGTAAGACGGACAGGTTGGGTAAGACGGACACATGGTTATTTTAGGCATATAGCATATAAAGTTCAATTGCATTATATGAGTACTCTCTCTTTATGGATATCCTTGAATTATGAAGCACTCAGTAGGTCTTTAATATTGTTAAATGCGAAAAATGTAAGTAAACATTGATAATTAGTAATGCATCTTCGTGCGGATGTAATTTTTACGTCTCTGATTTTAAGGTTTATCGTGAAAAAAATCAATTTTTTCGCGATTTTTTTCTTTTATTTCGAAAATGTAACTCTTAAATGACATCTTCGTGAAAAATAGCAGGTAAGTTCTTATACGAGTAAGTAAGTGCGAGCGTTTAAAAAATATGTGTACTGGTGGGGCAAGACGGCCAGTCTTGATTAATTCTATTGATTCATCCTTATATGAATGTCTCGCGTGTAGAAACGAAATTCTAGCAGTCAAACGTGGAGAACCATCCAGTTAGCTGAAGTCTCACATGTAGTAGACCGCAAGATGCACGTTAATGTGACCGAGGCTGAATACGGAATTCCTAGGACCTGGAAAAGGTAGAAGACTTTGTGCAGGTCGCATATTCTGGCTATGTGTAATCGAGGAACTGATGCTACCAATTGCGTATTTAATATGTAACTTTCCAGTTTTGTATAAATGATTTGACTGATCATTGGAACTGATTGTATAGCTCTCTTTATGACAACGGAAAAAACGATATTAGAAAATACATCATAGGCTTCAACTTTAAATTGAACCCCAAAACGTTATTTTTCAATTGAATTAAGAAGAACCACAAACTATCCAAAACATCCTCGAAATATATTAAGAAGAACCACAAACTATCCAAAACATCCGTTAGAAACAGTAAATTTTAATATTTTGTATTGTGATCATCCTTTCGGCGACATGTCCGTCTTACCCCCACCATATGCCCGTTTCACCCGCAGTCTGGAAAAAGTGCAGATATTTCTTTGTTTTCTATTTCTTTCAAAAAAGATACTTGTTGATTTTTGTAACATAATCCCTCTGGGCACTCGAAAGCCAACATATGGAGCTACAACATAGAGTATTTCATGTTGACAAAAACTTGCTTTTACTATGTTTTATTTGAGTATAACCTTAACATGTCCGTCTTACCCCCAGTTCCCCTATGCCGATTTCGTTTTCAGATCAGAGTAGCTCTAGGTTCACTCGGAACTGTCACTTTTGCATAGATATTGTAAACATTAAAGCGAACCTAGGGCGACTCGATTGTAAAATCGAAAACAGCATTAGTGGTACAAATCTCCGAAAACCATGACCATGACGACCATGACCATGCGTCAATAGAGCCAATATTTTCTGTTTCTGAGACTTGGCGAATATTTCACTGAAAATCAGTAAATGAATGTCCCTTTTTCTGAGTTATTAGTGTCTAAAATCCTCCAGTCAAGGAGTTTCTCCGTGCCGAGGAATGAATGGGTGGAAGGACTAAAATATGCCAGTCGCGCACGGAGTGTCGTGGGTCTTACCCTTACTGTGTTAAGCGAATCTCTAACACAGCGGACGTTTGTTTCTTCGCAAATCCCATTTCGGGGTTCGCTATAGGCGATTATAAGCCAACGTTATTTGTATTTGTGCTGATGATGAAATGTGTAGTACTGTGGTCGAGTATGGTTAGAGTAGCACTAATTAATCTTCAGCATAAACGTACAGCAACTATGAATCCATCCCGCCTTATGCAGGAAGCAGGGGCGGCGAAACACTTTACGCCCGAGTGGGTAGAAAGCATAGGGTGAGCGGTCCATTAGTAAGGATTTTTTTCCTTTTCGCAATGCACGCGCTTATATTACACTCACATTAAATCACGTTCGTTTATGCAAATGGAATTGTGATACATCGATGTTTTCAAATGTGTGTAGTGCGAGTTACATGCGTTACACATCTAAATTTTTTGAAATGGTTCAAAATTTCGAGTGGGTAATTACCCACTCGGTTATTTTCGAATGGGTAGTACTACCCATACTACCCACGCTTTCCGCCGGCCCTGGCAGGAAGCAAAAGCTTCTATAGCTTTGGTTCAAGAACCGTATTTCCTTGAAGCAAACTTCTATGTTGGAAAGCTACTTAACCCCGTGTTCGTAGCTTTCAACAAAAATGGCATGACAAATTCACGTGAAATGCCTCGTGCATATATACTTGCGAATAGTGCTATTGACGCATGCCTTATATTCGACCTCACAACTCGCGATATTTGTGCTGTAAAAGTCAATATGATCTTCTGATTATTTCAAAAGGGTTGTATCATACTGTGGCAGAAATGGGTTTCCTCTCATAATTGGCAGTGATGCAAATGCCCATCACATAACTTGGGGCTGCTCAGATATCAATTTGATAGGCACCGAATTGATGGAATGGAATCACCCAACATTTGCACGAGCTGGCAGCGAAGAGGTATTAGATGTAACTCTCTGCTCTGACAATATTACGCATGAGTTGGCAAACTGGCTCGTACCGAACGAGCTCGAACGATCGTAATCTGATCATAAGCACATAATCTTTGATCATTTAAAAGTCTCGCTAGATATCGTCACATATCGTAATCCCAAATCTACGAACTGGGACTTCCACGATGAGGGCTTGGCGACTAGGCTTCAGGGATATCTTACAACGATTGAATCTCCGCGTGACTTGGATGAAGTCGTGGATTCTAGTCATGTGTGCTTCTACAGGAACACCTTGGTGGAATACCGAGCTTGTTCGACTCAAAAAAAGTATGTAGAAGAGCTTGGAATTGCAGACGCAGGGACGGTTCGGAGGCCGTTAAGTTGGTTCGCAAAGTATACAGAAATGCCCTTCGATCCTCTGAGCGAAGTGGTTGGAAAAGGCTCTACACAAATGTCTCAAGTCTCAACAAGACTAGCAGATTAACAAATAAGTTACTTTCGAAGTCGAAAGACTTTCATGTCAATGAAATGGTGAATACTTATCTCAACTGTCTTTTTGACACACACTTTCCAGGTTGTACAGAGCCATCACTTACGACTGCCCCAGAGCTCTTTTCAGGTAGCTCTGATTCTTGGGCGTAGAATTGTGACAACAAAATCGATCAAATGAGCAACTGCAAGTTTTGTCTCCTTATAAGTCTCCGGGGAAAGATGGAATTATTCCAGTTCTACTACAAAGAGAATATGAACATTTCAAGTAGGGGAAAGAGGGTAACAGTGGAACTATGAAAACAATACGTTTTCATAGTGCCACTCTTACCCTCTTTCCCCTATATTTTGAAAAAGGTTCTTACTTCCATTAGCGTGGCGGGAATTTATTCCCGAACGTAGCCGCGTCACTTATGAGCAGGCAAAGCGCTTTAGACCGATCAATCAGACCACCTTCCTTCTCAAATCAGTGGACCGTTTTAATCGAGCACTACATTCGGGAAAAGGGAAAAGTCTACTACCACCCTGTTACACAATGTTGTCTACAACATTGAAGAAGAATTTTCACAAAAGCAATCAAGTTTAGGAGTTTTTCTCGATATTGAAGATGCTGTTGACAACGTGGTGCTGGATACACGAAATGCTTAGCAACCGACATCTGTGCTCATCGTTGAGACAAGTAAAGATAAGGAAACTGAGTGTCTGTGAATGTCCGCAAGATGGTGTGCTGTCATCACTTCTATGGAACCTTGTCGCCGATGGCTTGTTGAGGAAACTTAATCAGCTTGGTTTTCCGACATATGGTTTCGTCGGCTCTACCCCATTTGGCATAATGTCATATGGCATAATGGATATTTGGCATAATGGTTATTTGGCATAATGGTTATTTGGCATAATGGTTATTTGGCATAATAGTCAGTTGGCATAAAGGTGACTTGGCATAATAGCAATTTGGCATAATGACCATTTGGCATAAAGACCATTTGGCATAACGCCATTTGGCATAATTCTATTTGGTATATTTTTGTATTTGGCAAAGTGAATATTGGATTAACGACAAGCTAGCATCTAAGGATTTCATTCTACTTATGTAAATTTTAAATAGAAATTTTGACAATCTTTCTATTTAAGAACAGCTCATGTTTAAAAGAAGGGAAAATCATCAATGATTTATACCGAACTATCTAGTCTGTACTTATACTAATTATTAAAAGATAAATGACATACTTTACTGAAAATTCATCCTTCTTTTAATTATGAGCTGTTCTTTAATGCGAAAGTTTGCAAATTCTTAATTTCATATTTCCACAATTTATGACATCTTACTCAAAGCAAATTTTACTTTTAAAATCCTTGTGTAAATAAATTCAGTAAACTAAGCATTTGTTCTGGTTTTGTTTCTTTCAATAGTTTATGTGCAAATTAAAACAAAATAAATTATTTTCAATGATTTTATTCGTATTAACCGTCATAGGGATTAGAAAACTTAATTAAAAAATCATCTTTATTGCGAGCCCAGATTTGCTGCTATTGCTTGAAGATAATCAATAGTATCAAAATTTTGTAAGTTCGTAACATTTTTGCACAGTTTCGCATCAATTATCTGATCTTTGGTACGACGCTTCTTCTCGGAGGTTAGTGACATATGCGCCAAGATTTGTGAAGCGATAAATTTTTCCTCTAGTTTCAGTTCTTTGATGATATGCATCAGACCAGCACTGCGACCAACCAGACGACTCCAATGACCATTATCATTAAAAATAGAATTTTTATTTTTGATGCCAGATGTCTTTAAGGTGCATGAGTTGCCGTCGAGATTTGATGCAAACTCAAAAAAAAATTGACCGAAATTTACTTTTTTCGATTTTGGCACATTTTTTTCTTTCTCATATAGAAAGGTTATGAAATCACTCTGAAAACCGTCAACCTATTTTTTTTGGCTGGCATAAGGTTTCTGGATTTTAACAGGGGCGTAGTTGAGGGTATACGGAGAGGGGTTACCCCCTCCTCTCTACTGTTCACTCCCCTCCCTTTAAAATCCCCTTAAATCACCCCTCAGACCAACACCCCACCCAGCTCCCAACCCTCTTTAAACCACCACCATATCACAAAGCATACCAAATTAAGCTGGGGAGTCGTTCGTTCGTGGGATTTTCGCCCTCCTCACACACCCACCCCCGCATGACAAAATGAGTTAGCAAGCAGATAACATTGAATTAATGCTGATTAGGCTAATTAAGTATGATATTTTTTTTTTGCTTCAAGTGTTTCACCGTCGACACGTATCTCATCAAGTTCGTGGCTGGCAAGCCATTGCGTGTAAGTGCAAAGTGTACTAAGAATGTAATGGACATTTCCACAATTATGTTGAAAATAACCTGCCACCAAGCCGTAGTTTATAGAAATGAGAAAGGCACAATTGAACCGCTAGGTTGGTTAAAACAGGTTTTTTTGTATGTATTAAAATAGTTTTCATTTTTGTTGAAAATCTGCAACAAACGACTTTGTTGGATATATTTCCACCAGTTCATGCTTAAATGAAAAAAAAAAACATCCATCATGCCTTGAACCAGGGAACTCTTCGGCAAACGCATTGATAAGAGCCTTTCCAAATCTGTTAAAATCACTTCTGGATGCAATTCAACGTCGATCTCAACAGCAATTTCGATAAGCTTAGACAGTACTGCTCTATAGAGAGATTCTGATTTGCTTGTCATCGGAGCAAACACCAAAGGGAAGGTGCAGTACTCCCCTCGATAGTAAATCGCAGACGAAATAAACTAGTCCAATGTATTGTAGACCAGGTTGATCTTTCCTGGACCGTCAATCCCTGCACTCATAACGCGTAGGCATTCTCCTTATTTGCGCACATTCTATAAATGCTGGGTGCTAATTGGTAATGCCAAATCACCCTTATGCCAAATGGCATTATGCCAAATGACCATTATGCTAAATAACCTTTATGCCAAATGACTATTATGCCAAATTGACATTATGCCAAATGGTCATTATGCCAAATAGCACTATGCCAAAGGGCATTATGCCGAATGACATTATGCCAAATGGGATAGAGCCGGTTCCTTCAATGTGAGAATTCTTCCTCGCGAGCAATGGCTGTCTAGTTGGATGGAGCGACAACTTGAAGATTATGTAGCTTGCTATACTGACGGTTCTTTGTTTGAGGGCCGAGCCGGGGCTGTTGTCTACTGTCGTGAAATGAGATTGAACCAGTCTCACTCGCTTGGTAGATACTGTACCGTACTCCAAGCAGAAATCTTTGCGATTCTGTGTGGTGTACAATCGGCACTTCAACAGGGAATTTGCTGTAAAAGAATCTATTTTTGCTCTGACAGTCAGGCTGCTCTGAAAGCACTGAGTTCAACAGATTCGAGTTCGAAGTTAGTAATCGCATGTCGAACTCAAGTCGAAGAACTTAGCATTTCAAATGCTATCTTCCTTCTACGGATACTCGGTCATTCCGATATTACTGGAAATGAATGAGTGGCCGAATTAGCTAGAGCAGGCGCTGCGACTAACTTCGTTGGTCCAGAACCAGTTCTACCACATTCGATAAGTTGGATAAAGCACAAGATTCGCTTTAGGGCTGCATCCAACCATTGGCGTAGCTTGCAAACTTGCGTTCAAGACTTTTCTACCTGATGCAAGTCCGAAAATGTCAAAGAATTTGCTGCATTTTTCCAATCACAATTGCAGTGTTCTAGTCAGGGCACTGATTGGACATTGCAAACTCAATGATCACATGGCTACAATTCAGCGTGCTGAGTATTATTCGTGTGATATTTGTGAATCCGAATACGGAACTTCATATCATTTGATGTGTAACTGTCCAGCAGTAATGCAATTGCATATCCGGATTTTTGGTTCTCCATACGTAGATGAACCTATATACAGAGAGCAGATTTGCTCCTAAGACAAGACGTGACAATAAGGGGGGCCGTTTTTGTTCCAATTTTACGTCAGAATGGTCCAGCTCCTGATTGGTTGATTCTGACTTTTTGCACCGTACGCAATATTACTGCAGGGATAGCGAAATGATGTTAAGCAGTGTTGCTATATTTATTGGAAAGAGTGTCATTACTTTTGACAAATAAAATTATTACCGTTCAAAAAAGTAAAAATTACTAAATTGAACAGAAATTGTGCGGCAAAGTGAAACAAGTATTTATCATGCATTTACCGTATACGTGGTTGATTAACTTTAACAAAAATAAGACAAAAACCACACCATAATCTAAAATTTATCAGATAATGGTTTCATCAAACCTTACCAAACACCCATTACATAGAAAAACGGTGCCCTTCATCAATATAGTGGATTCAAGATACAAAATATTTCCGGCATAAAATAAATTAACAAGACTCCATTTTTATTAATGAAAATAGCAACACTGTTCGGAAGATTTCGGCAGGGTGAAAATGTGCGAAAAGAAGAATGTCGAAGGAAAAATAAGAAGCCGATTGTCACGTCTTGTCTTAGATTTACTCATGTCGTTATTTTCCTTACCCCTAACCTTACCACTTCCCCTCATCAGGGAAATGATGAAAAAGCAGTTCATGGCAAGGCAAAAATCTCCGATCAACATGGAGATTTAAGCGCCATTTAAGCCAGTCGCTACTGATTCCGGATACGTTGGAGTCTTGGTGCTACAAATCTCCGAAAACCATGGAGACGTGCCAATCCAGCCAATATTTTCTGGTTCTGAGACTTGAATGAATATTTCACTGAAAACCAGTAAATAAATGTCACTTTTGTGAGATATTAGTATCTAAAATCGCAGACTTTATAACTGTTTGAAAATTGCCGAGCTGAATGGACCTTGTATTATATAATCTGCAATGAGTTTCGGCAGTGCAATAAGTCACAATTGAGTCGATTATTTCGAAATCTCCGCCCGACCACTAGAACTGTATGCATATTATTGTAAATGAACACGTTATTGTACAAGGTGTTTTACGTATTATTCAACTGTTCTCGTAGAACGTAATTCAAAAAGGACCAAACAATAATTACACAAAATTGCAGCCGACGCATTTCCACGTTGAATGGTTGTAAAATGTTAAACAAAGGTCGAATGTGTTGAAAGTATTAACGGTTTCTCCGTCATTCGGCATCCTGGTGTATCATACGAACGCAAATGAGCAAAATATTTCACAACAAAAATCGCTGAAGCGACCTTCGAAGGTCTCTGTCGAGAAAAAAACAAGACCCCGAAAACATAATTACTCAACGCTAAGTGAGTTCGCGTACCTACTACCGAAAACGATGTACAATTAAACTAACCAAAATTGTCGTCTACGGTTGGACGAGAAGCGTGCGATCAAACCGGTCCGAGACCTTAATTAGAGCATTTAAATACCGGCTAGCTTTGTACCATAGCTATGTACAAATCTCTTTCCAGAACACGCCGCCCCAGTTCGAAGCCGAACATTCAATCACAATGGAATTACACTGCGCAAAGGCATTCACGCAGCAGTACGCAGAATATTTGCAACCGCTCTCGTGACGACACTAAACGGCAGGGCTAGAGGAGACCGCGGACGCACGGGCGAGCATATTGCTGTAATGTGCGACCTAACGTCGTATGTTAATTTTTACGATCGTTTAGCAACATCCCTCAGACCAGGTCGTCTGTCGGTTCGGTTTCAATGGACGCATTTACCTATGTGCTGCTTTCAAAGCATACGCGAGGTATACCTGTTGCGGTTCGATTGTTAGTATAGGTTTAGGTTAGTATGGTTTAGCGAAATTTTCCAACCTTAAATGCAAACGGATTTTTGCAATTATTCAATATCTGTTACCCAAAAGTTAAGATTTTGCTAATCAAATATGAACAACAAACTGCATACCGTTCAGTCCTCATAGCAAAAATTTTGGCAAAACTTGTCCGATTGTGCTGAACCGTCGAATAATAAGCAGGAACAAAACAAAATAAAATAATAAGTAACAAAATAATAAGTAGGAAAAACACAAGCGAAAAATGCACGTTCACTGTCTTCCATGCTGGGATCGAGGCTGAATATAATTACATCTTTGTGTCGTTTACTGTGCACGCGAGGTGAAACTGCTAGGGTGGATCAGATCTTGAATCATTACGCTATAATAGTTCTGATTTTATAACCTCAAGGATACGCCAATAAAACTATTGGGTTCGCGAAAAATATATGTGCCTGTATTCAAGCAAAAAAGTATTTGATTTCGACTAGTGAATAGGTAAACAGATTTTTTTTCTGATAACAATAATCTGACGCTATTGAGATAAAAGTAGCGAAGCTGTATGTCTCCTCAACCTAAAAGCAAACCTCTCAAGCTGGACATCAACAACCAGCCTGAAACGTTTCTTTTGAGACGTTTAGTTCAGGCTGGACACATTCGCCTGTGTGAGTACACAATAACTAGGAATTTAAATCATTTAATTGATTTTAACTAGTTGATAATTACAGTTAATATGAAATATGGCTAAATCGTAAAATGATAACTTATTTGGATAAATGTTTTGTTTCAATACGTATAAATACGACCATAAAGTTTGGACATATGGAATCAAATTGTTAAATTGCCGTTATTCGCATAATTGTCCAATGTTCTAAGAGATTCCCTATATGTCGCCTAGAGTGACAGGAAAAAAATGACCCCTATCGGCCCACCCCTGAGTTGATTCCTAGTCCCACAAGCAGTACTTGTTTCAAATCGAAATCGGAAAAGTCTATCTACCGGACCAACGTGCCTGAAGTTTGTATGAGATTTTCCGACAATTTACATGGAGAAAACCCACTAACTCACATTTTTGCCGCTAGGTGGCACTGTATGCATCGTATTATCACTGTAAGTGAAAATAAGAAAGATAATTTAATTGTCTACAACTTCGTGAAAGACTGCTAGTCAATCGGAAGTTATTAAACTTTTAACGAAGTGATGTCTGAGTCAGTTTTCTATAGGGCCTAGCAGTGCATGGTTGTGTATCAGTACTCGATTCTCACGAACTAAATATTTGTGAAGTAACCGTTAGATTTAGCTCAATAGTATGTTCAGAAGAGTTGTAGTAGATAATACAAGTCATGTTTTGGTTAGAAAATTTTAGTTCTACATTGTACCGCATGGAGGGCGCCAACACTAACTTTTCAACGGAAAGAGATAGATATTTGGTATCTTCTACAAAGTTGTAGAGAAGGCATTTTTCAATAATTCTTCCGAACATTTCGATATTATATCTCTCTTCTATGAAAAGTTAGTTCTGGCGCCCTCTATGCGGTCACAGTTGAAACTAAAAATTTTCAACCAAAACATGACTCGTATTATCTACTACAACTCTTCTGAACATACTATTCAGCTAAATCTAACGGTTATTTCACGGATTTCGTGAGAATCGAGTACTGATACACAACCATGCACTGCTAGGCCCCATAGAAAACTGACTCAGACATCACTTCGTTAAAA
The DNA here is from genome assembly GCF_030247195.1 of Topomyia yanbarensis. NCBI lineage: Eukaryota > Metazoa > Arthropoda > Insecta > Diptera > Culicidae > Topomyia > Topomyia yanbarensis. The sequence goes on from NC_080670.1 coordinate 39,788,173, forward strand.
GTTTAGTAACTTCTTTTAACAAAACCGCATTGACTAGCAGTCTTCGACAAAGTTGTAGACAATTAAATTATCTTTCTTATTTTCACTTACAGTGATAATACGATGCATACAGTGCCACCTAGCGGCAAAAATGTGAGTTAGTGGGTTTTCTCCATGTAAATTGTTGAAAAATCCCATACAAACTTCAGACACGTTGGTCCGGTAGCTAAACTTGTCCGATTCGCTTCAAATTTGGCACAAATACTCCTTGTGGGACTAGGAATCGACTCAGGGGTGGGCCGATTGAGTTTTCAAAAATTCATTATTTTTCTGGGCAGTCTAATGTCGCCGTTTTCTGCGCCGAAGAAAACATTTTTCTCGGCTGCCCTCAGCTCACCATGTCGTTCCCTGTTCAGACGTGTAGCCACTGCAAGCATTCGGCTTCTAGTTTGGCTTTTGTCATTTATCGCGCTTTGGCATGCAACGTCAAATCAGCCATCCTGTCGATTTCCATGTGTAATATCCAACACTTCCAAAACAGTTATAGTAACAGCCTAATGGAATTGCGTTCAGGTAATTCCTGGCTGGCCGTTCTTCGATTCGTTCGCCGTCATACTGGGTGTATTCATCGGCAGCACCTTCAGTCGAAAGTCGCTATATATTCAGTCGCATGGTTTCACATACCTGGACTGATCAGACTGCTCGGTTTGGGCCCCGGTATGTGTGCCTCTGATTGCGGCGAGATTGATAAACCTTAGGAAGTTATCCTTGGTCGTTAAGTTAAGGTTCTACTTTGCAATAACTAGATGAAAAAGAATACTTCCTCTCCGTCTTGTGAATTTACGTCCCCGGTTAGGAGTTTTACGTCGTGTTTTCGGCTATAGCTATCAAAAATTCTTGCCTAGCCGCTCAGATAACTCATCGTTGATCAAGCTATAGTTGAAAAACTTACCCTTTATCCTTAACACATAAAATCTCACCGGCAACTAAGAAAAAAAGTGAGATCGCTTAATATGAGGTCTGATCTTGGGCCTTATCCAAGTGCTGGCATATCTTCATGCGGTATTGGCACTACGTCATTCCAACTTGGCTCGGTCGAGATTCAAAGTATCCTTTATTTGCAGTCAGCCTTTATCGTTAGCCTAAATGTAGCAGATGCAGAATTTGAGCGAGTTACTAGTAAGATAGCTTATCTGTGCGGAATTCTCGTTTGTAGATCCCAAGTACTGAGTTTCCAATCAGTTTCCGTTAAACTATACCGATTGTTCCATCCGGTACCTCATTTACATTCCGAATTTGTTGGATGAAGATTCGACAATCCGCCTTGACAGGGCTGCGATAACTGGTCTAGTGATTGAGTTGTAATCTTAGATTTAACTGACGAGTATCCACCTTTTTCCACCATCCGCCCATACCTGGACAAACACTGTACGGAGCCGCTCCTAATGTAGAGAACAGACGCTTTTCGATTTGCCATTCCCTTTGAGCATTCGACCACAGATCCCACCTGGATTAGTTACATCATCTCAACTATAAGGTTGCTTGTACTCCCTCTAGCACCGCGTGGAGGTAAGTTTCTCTATCAGAACTACATGAAGGGTGAGTCGATAATTATAGTGACCCTTTCAATCTTGCGTTACTTTTTTGATACTTACAGAAATTGACCAAATATTGCCCAGTTTCTCTTCAGAGTGCATTGTTTACATGCGCTCAGTAGTGCAGCTGTCAGTAACATTCAGGTAGAGATGGAAGAAAATCAGCAAACCGTTCATGAGAAGATTCTGTGCACCTACATGCAAAATTCTGGGTTGCCGCATCGCGTCTTGGGAAAACTGATGAAGATACATCATTTAACCATTTCAAACCTTCTCCAAAAGTTATAGGGATGCAGGAACGTGGACCACAAGTGAGGAACTGGACGAAAACCGGTAACATAGTGCAATCAAACCGAGAGAGCGCAAATTACTCATTTCAAGTGGAATCTGAACATTTCGACGCGGGAATTGGCCAAAAGTTTCACAATGTTTCGTGCAGAGAACCAAGAAACAGTGCGGATTGAAAACAGCACGACCAAAAAACGTTGGGTTGGCGCGGTTTGACTTCATCACACTACTCCAGAACTGTGCAGGAATGGTATTCAACTAATTCTGTGCATTTTGTATCGAAAGACATGAACCCACAAAATTATGCTGCACTCCGTCCGATCGGAACCTACTGCTCCATAATAAAGCGCGAACTTCGGAAGAGCAAAAGAGAAGCGAAGGACGAAAAGAAAATGATTGGGAAGTGGAAAAAACTCATTAAAACGTACCGGAAAGAATCATTTGCTGGCAAATACCAAAACTATCAACGCCGGATTAGATGCCTACACTGCGACAAATTCTGTGTAAATTTCGGAAAAAACATCATATGTTTGTAGATTTTAAGACAGCGTACGATTCAGCGAAACGAAACGAGTTGTGGCAGATAATGTTTGAAAAGAGTTTTCCAGCCAAACGGATTAGCTGATTCATAATTATGACGCTGGATGGGACAAAATCCAGTATCAGAATATCCGTAGAGACATCCGGCCCGTTTATGATGGTTTGAAGCAGCACGATTGAAGCGGGACCTTTGTATCCTAATCTATACACATTACTGATACTCTATACAACCATGCGACGTGGTCGCTGGAGGAGGCAAATTATCAAGGGCTCAGTGTGTTAGAGAGGAGAATTCTTCGCTCAATACTTTTTATTCGTTAAGTGAACTTGTAGGAGAACTTATAGAACTTGTTTCGTGCGAAAATGTCAAATTTTATAGTCCAAGTGATGAATTATCCAACCTCTTTTTCTCATACGAGTGATAACTGAAATGCTTTGTAGCAATTCAATGAAGCTTTGCAGAAAAATATACACTGAAAAAAATCGAAAATGGGACAAATTGTGCAAATTTCTAAAATTTCCACGGAACGGATTTAATTTTGAAGGAACTTCAAGCAACAAGATAACTAATGAAACATTTTCAAAAAAGAATGGCAAATGGATATTAGAGACTTGATGTGCTACATTTTTCAAGCTATAATATATTTGAAATTTGATTTAAAAATGATTGAACGTTTTCGAATTTAAAAATCTCGAACTGATAAAAAGGATTTCAGCTTGTCAAAGTTCATTCGTGACCAGTAAAACATCGTCTCTATGCAGCTTGCTATGTAATCACATAAGAAGTTATGCTGACTTGACAAGGCATTTTTGGTTAAAAATCATCGAGAATGACGCCCCTGGCAGACCCCTTATTATTTCTTCACCCAATAAACACAAAAGGCGAATATCTTATCTAAAGCAAGCAAATGATATTATTGGCGACAAATATTTCATAAAGGGCTACCGTGTCTACATTCCCACATACAAAGTAGACATCAACGGCGTGATCACCGACTAGTTTCAAATGCTATTTAAAAACCGATTACGGCTAAATATACGGCTACATTACTGCACTGTCAATAAAATTATTTTTATTGCTGTTGTGCATTCAAAATGCTGTTCACTAAAAAACGTTTTAAAATAGATTTTTGAATGCTGATTTAAATCAGTCAAGCATACAAAATGCTGATGCACTCATTTTCAGAACAACTAAAGAGAGCTAAACCATTCACCGCGATAACATATTGTGATCTGTTGGCTCCGGAAGAGCGCGACGTTGACTTGTTACAGCGCCTAAAACAGACGAGATTCTTTGAAAAAGCTAAAAAAAATCTCTTGAGGGGCACAGCTCGAGGAAGCGCTGAAACAACGCCTAATAAAACCGTCTCTGATCTTAGTAATTCTAGATCAAACAAGGAATTTCCAGAAACACCAAAAATCTCAAGTGGCTCAACATTGCAACCAGAGATTCTACGTAGCGCAGGACGAAGCGGGCTTAGATTGGGCACCGGCCACTTTGTGTTATTGAAGAACCCCCCATACCGAGACGACTTCAATTCTCACGGTATGACATGGAATTGTCTTCTCGATTTTCTTATTTCGACCATAGTAGTTTTAACTTTAGGGTCATTAACCTCTTTTTTGGGTTAAAAAACCTTGTCAAAACATCTCTAACCCTACGCGCGGGGTTTGGAATCGAACACAGGTAAGTTGCGTACACGGCAATCGATTCACCAACTACGCCATGCCTACCTCCTGTTTTCTAGATGATAATCAATTTAGCTTACTCCACGATCTTTGCTATAGCTGGCCAGTCCCATTTATGTGTCTACGAAGTTAAGAAAGCGAGCTAACTCTAAGCATTTGGATTTGAAACTTTCGTGTCGTACAACTCAAACGCGTGCGTTATTTATTTTTGTGTACACCATTGTCATTATCTGGATGTCGCGGAGTTGGAGTTTCAGAAGGGTAGAAATATAAGATTCCCTCCAAGCAAGTGAAGCGACCTGTAAAGCATAGTTTATTATCTAGTTGTTTAATTAGTCTCCGAGTACACGATCACTCAAAAGAGAAAATATCTTGTTATGTTTTAGAGTTTTTTTTTAACTCTGGGCAACCGGTTACCGAGAGAAACCTATATTTTTGATAAAAAGGCTATTTGAGCTCCAAACAGTCGACAACGACCACAAATCTCCGTGTATCTCAAGTTCTGGTTAAATTATTGCTCCATGCAAATTTCGAAATGAAGATTGAAGATTTTACGTCAACTTTTTATAGCTACTCTTGAGATTTAGATTATTGCCGTGATTTGAGATTAAAAACTCATAGATCGACCTAAAATATCGAAATCGTAAAATACGTGACACAAAAAGCAAACAGAGAAAGAATATTTTATTTTATTTTTGCAAATAGCTAATTAATTCATTATTTGAAAATGAAAACTAATAAAATGCATTGTAATAATAATATACTATATATGTAGATGTTTGGAAAAAAAGATTTCAGAGTTCCTATATTACAAAGGCGATAAAAATAATATAATAAATATTATTTCAAATAATAAAACTATTCTGTAGCGCCACCATCCAGTGCGGAAACCAACTGAATGAAAGGAACCAATCAAGTCCATGCGAACGAGCTCGTCCTGTATATAGTTGATTCGACGAACGAACCAACTTCTAACATCGGATTTAACTCTTTACTTCGATTTTGCAACTTCTTCTTACTTCCAAATCAGTAAACGCTAGCAGTTGTTAAGAACCTGGACCTAAAAAGAATCAGCTCGTATCGTCCCGCGAATAAAACCAAAAAAAACACCCTTAGCCGAAGTACTTGGTATGTAGATTGACAATGCCTGGTCATACACTTGACCAGTCACAATCAATAAGATCAAAGCTTTAAATATGTACTTCCAACTACAGGCCACACCATAAATAGACAGTACCATACTAACTATCGAAGGTTCCTTCAACCGAGATGTCGTCGACGTCAGTTTCGCTTTATGCAAGCTTCTACGACCGAACGAGTAGCAGCGAACATCAGACAGCTTCAGGCAATTTCGAGATTGTCCGACCATCGGAACCTTTTTGTCCACCTTGAATTTATGTACTTTACCACTACTACTACTACTATTACTACTACTGAATGCTCCATACTCAAATTGGCTCTAGGCACCCTAAACCATCAACCACCGGAAAGGTTGGTAGTTTTTTTCCCCCTAAGATTTGCTACTTTGTTGCTTTTTGCCAAAGTTAACCATCCTGAATGGTGATTGCCTACCTGTTGGGGTCACACATGTATACATCCACCGAAATAAAAACTGGTGACCGAAAACGATAGATTTGTTACCAGAGGAAGGAAAAAAGCAATCAAACGGCTCACCATCAGCAACGATGACATTCGATGGTTATCCTTCACAGTCCACTGCCATTGACAGTATTTGAACATCCGCAGGACCGTTGCCTAAAATCACTTCGTCCGGTTAGATGACACCAATCAGTACCCGACGCTGGTCGTTATCTCACAGATTTATTCAACCATACAACATGTAATCTAATCACGTCTGAACAAACGACCCAAACACGTTGTACACTAGACTAAGCCAATCACTTCGATACCGATTGAAAAATCATTGATCTCTCTCTCTTTCACTAGTTTAGTAACTTCCAGTAGCGCAGCTCAGTACACAGTATGTTTGCTGGAACCGATGAACACTCACACGTTCGGATCAGCTGCTGCGGTTACACTGGTATGCGATCGTGAACATTCTTTCAATTATTTTCGAGCCATTCACACCGGTTGCACTTGTTTATTCCACTGGCGACTGGTTCCATCATTATGAAAATGCACCAACACCAACACACCGGACGGTCCGTCCGAACGATTGTACACTGACTCCACGGTTGTTGTTATCGCTCGGATTGAACTTGATGATGTTTCATGCTCTCGAAATTTGCATCCGTCAACGGCGATCAAACGTATTTGTTACTCTGTTGGTGCTGGCTAATATTTACCTGCGAAATAATGTACACGCCTGAAGGTAAACATTGATGTGCGCACACTGGCATCGCAGTATGTACCTAGGTATAGATGGCGCTGCGAGACATTTGTCACACTCAGTGCTGGTTCTGGTTGAACGTGATGGAATTTGAGCGTTTTCCAGTAGGTTAAGGTGATAGTATGGCTACCATGAGATGACTATGCACTAAAACAAGATCGCATCGTGTAGAGCCGATATTCTGAGATCATAAATGTTTCCTATCTGTGTAGCAATGAAATACTGAATGCTTCATATATTCCCAAAAGAGTTAAATTAGATACAAACTGAATCGTAAACAGACTGCACTGGAATTGAGTCCAAACGAAAAATAGGAAAATATTGCTTGTCAACCATGGATCCGAAAACTTTTATTATCTTAAACCGATGCGATCACTGGCAACACTGGCACTGATGGAACCCACGAAAATTGAAGGCAAGAAAAACATCTTTTTGGGATTATTTCGAGCAACTAGACTGACTGTGGATTCATCTTTGTAAATGTAACAATTTTCGAAAAGTATACTGCCGTTATAAGCATATTTGTCCCATGTTCTATGGGATTCCCTATATACATGGGACAATTATGTGTAGAACGGCAGTATAGGCAGTGTCTCAAATCGTACGGTACGCAACATTCCATGACTTACTGATGGAATGCTATATTTTTTTTAATTTTGAATGAATTAGTTAAAATTGCCATTTGGAATGGCCAAAAACGACGGCGTGGGATCTGTGTTATGAAAAATGGAATTGATCGAAAGTCACCTTTTGACAGTTTCAGTGCTCGACGAAATCAAAACAAAACATTGTCAGCAGCATAACTGTAGCTGAGATGGGACTCGCGGATATGTGTTTTCTTTTCCATTTTTATTTTTCATTCCCCATACTACTAACATACGCTCTGATTCTGGTTCACATATCGCTCACATGCCCACACTGCACAGTGCACAGTGGTCCCAAAGAGTAAAAAAGGGGTTTTTTTAGATTGCGTCAAAACGGTTGACTTTAGCAATATGGTGTCTTTGAGAAAGTTTCTTGGAGTAGAACTCCTCTTCTTTCTGTCTTATCAGATTAATGATTAATCTCCCTAATAGTGAGTTACGGAATTTATTTTCTCCAATAATTCAGATAGACAAATACTTACTTCAGTAAAGTTGTAGAGAAACTCGTAACAAACATTTTACCTGAAGACTTCAACTCTCTATCTTTTAAGGTTTTTGAGATATGGGACATTATTTGTAAAAGGCCCCTTAAAAACAGTTTTTTCATCATAAGTTTTCTTCTAGATTTTTTCCATTATATAAATGTTTTAGAACATTGTTTGGACTATTAAACTGCATTACTTTGCCGAAGACGGAAACTTGCTATCGCTAGTATGTGTGGAGATATAAACGTTTTTTGATTGAAATCAGCTCTTTTTCCAATGCCGATAACTTTTAAACGGGCAAAAACGGGCAAACCACTTTGTAAACAAATTAAAGTGCAACAAAAGCACAACAAATGCTGGAAAAATCAGATCTCCCCAAGGCGGCCCTCTATGGAAATACTAGAGCCTAAGTTTGTCCATACTAGAGCTGTTTCGGCATCAAATACATCACCATATATTACTGTTAGTTTTTTTTATTTCGATTATAGATGTTTTAACCTTAAGGTCATTCGCCTCTTCGGGTTAGAAAAATCTCTTATGAAAAATTTCTTACCCTATGTGGGGGTCGGGACTCGAACCCAGGTGCGCTGCGTACAAGGCAATCCATTTACCAACTACGCTACACCCATCCCCTACTGTTAGTTCTGAAATAAAGGGTTAAAGTAGTAATAATTATCCTTTCTTACTTTTGTAAGCACATCTTGAGTAAATACCCAAGCAACCAAAAGTTGATATAAAGGAACTACATAAGCTTCTCGTTTTAAGAAATTTTGCAATACGTTTTATGTTCTAATAGCGGGTTAAGCAGTTCTATTAAAGCTTGAGCAGCTTGAAAGTTCGCTAAGAACTTTTTGTGAATTTTAAAGTGTGCTTTTTAAGTATTATCCGAACTTTTGTTTGCTTGGGTCAAAAGTGAAAGTTGTTCAAAAACACAATGCATACGCCTGACACCGGAAACTGACAATTCCCTTGCGCCTACTTCATAACAATGGCGCAAGTGCAACCAAACGGCGAGTAATCAATTGCATTCGATGACGGGATGAGACAAACTTCAGCTCAAGTATTTCCATAGAGGGCTGCCTTGGGGAGATCTGATTTTTCCAGCATTTGTTGTGCTTTTCTTGCACTTTAATTTGTTTACAAAGTGGTTTGCCCGTTTTTTGCCCGTTTAAAAGTTATCGGCATTGGAAAAAGAACTATTTTCAATCAAAAAACGTGAATATCTCCACACATACTAGCGATAGCAAGTTTCCGTCTTCGGCAAAGTAATGCAGTTTAATAGTCCAAACAATGTTCTAGAACATTTATATAATGGAAAAAATCTAGAAGAAAACTTATGATGAAAAAACTGTTTTTAAGGGGCCTTTTACAAATAATGTCCCATATCTCAAAAACCTTAAAAGATAGAGAGTTGAAGTCTTCGGGTAAAATGTTTGTTACGAGTTTCTCTACAACTTTGCTGAAGTAAGTATTTGTCTATCTGAATTATTGGAGAATATAAATTCCGTAACTCACTATTAGGGAGATTAATCATTAATCTGATAAGACAGAAAGAAGGGGAGTTCTACTCCAAGAAACTTTCTCAAAGACATCATATTGCTAAAGTCAACCGTTTTGACGCAATCTAAAAAACCCCCTTTTTTGCTCTTTGGGACCACTGTGCAGTGGTCGCAATGGTACCAAAACGGGCGTTTAATCAATGGTGCTCTAGGAGTTGATTTTAGCGATTTGGTGTGTTAGAAACACTTTTTCAGAATGGAAGCCCCCTTCTTTTGATGTATACTGAATTGTGTTTAATCCACCTAAAAGTGAGATAGAAAATTTATTTCCACTAACTTTTAAGATAGAGGCACGATGTCAATGACAAAGTCATAGTAAATTCTACTGCGAGAAAACTTGTTGAGCATGCAAACTCTCCAAAATGTAATGGTGTTGAGATAAAGCACGTTGTTCATGGGAGGTACCCAAAAAATCATTTTTTCATTATAACTTTTTCTGAGATTTTTGCAATTCTTCAAATGTTCTATGAAGTTGTTGAAATTAAGAAATTGCAGATATTTGTCGAAGACGTCAACATTTTTTATTTCAAAACTTAAGAGTTATTAAATAAAGTGGGTTAAAAATACCGCCATTTTGAATGACAATTACTAAGAGATGTGAAAATATGTGGAAGACATTTCGATTCTATGACAAAGACAGTGACAAGTACTATAAGAAAAAAATACTACTTACAACGGGCATCCTCCGGCCTGTATACAAAAAATACTTTCCGGCAATGCATGTTTTGCATTTTGTAACAAAATAAGTACGACTTTTTCAGCATAAATTTTTTAGCGATTTTTTTCTATGTGTCGAATATTCTAAAAAATCATTGAGAGTAATAAATACACATATAAATCGTGAACTTTGAATTTCTGTTATCTGAAACTATTCATAAATTAACAGGATTTGGAAAGTGAACACTAGAGACGTCTAAAAAGGTTTACTGTATTTTCTTGAGTATGAACCATAGCAAAGAGTATTAGATATCATTTTCACGAAACGATTGTGTAGTCAGAGTTGCTACTTAGGATCCGACTTGCCAGAAAATCTTTAGAAAAATATTTTCACCTATATATTACATCTCTGTCAAATTTTAACCCTCAAAAAGGCAAGGGGTCTCAGAGGCTCGGCGAGTTACAGTTCCCTAGTTTCAATGAATTTGTAATTCGAAATACAAATGATCGAGCGTTTTCGGGCTTTCGATTCTCTCACTGGTAAAACGACAAAAAAGAGGCTCTTGGTTTCATTGGGTCTTAGAAGCGATGCTTTATGAAGTCACAATTTTCGCTTGCCTTTTTGAGGGTTAATTTCAAATATTTAATCATTCAATGCGTGCTTGCAAAAGAATTATTGACAATTCCGGCCACGTAATCGTTTCATGAAAACGACATATAGGGTAGACGAGCCCTTATCCATCTCATTAGCGGGATGTCGCAATATTTCGTTGATAACTCGACTTAGAGTGACTGGATTGCGCTTAAGTAAGTATCACCATCTTTCCTTCGTTCCTAAGAAGCAGTACAGTTAGACTTTTTGAGCTAATGCGTTGAATAGAGATAGCAAATACTTCTCTAACTAATGAGTTCCAATGGGTGGGATGAATAGAGGAGCTAATATGAATTAGGGTGCAGTAACAGGTTTGTAATGGTTTTTATTCTTGTAAAGACAGCCAAAAAATTTTTGCGCATTTTTCAGTTGATCACTTTTGTTGTTGTGCTAGTTTAGGAATAATTCGTAAGTTGGAGACTACAGAGCTGAGAGTTTTGGATTCATATGTGTACTTTGACATTTCCAAAGATTTTTTAGAATATTCGTAGAATAGAATAACACATAGAAACAATTGCTATAAACAGTTATGCTTAAATTGTCGTAATTATTTTGTTACAAAATGAAAAACATGCATTGCCGGAAAGTATTTTTTGTATACAGGCCGGTGGATGCCCGTTGTGAGTAGTATTTTTGCTTATAGTACTTTTCACTGTCTTTCTCATAGAATCGAAATATCTTCCACATATTTCCACATCTCTTAGTAATTGTCATTCAAAATGGCGGTATTTTTAATCCACTTTATTTAATGACTCTTAAGTTTTGAAATAAAAAATGTTGACGTCTTCGACAAATATCTGCAATTTCTTAATTTCAACAACTTCATAGAACATTTGAAGAATTGCAAAAATCTCAGAAAAAAGTTATAATGAAAAAATGATTTTTTGGGTACCTCCCACAAAAAAACGTGCTTTATCTCAACACCATTACATTTTGGAGAGTTTGCATGCTCAACAAGTTTTCTCGCAGTAGAATTTACCATAACTTTGTCATTGACATCGTGCCTCTATCTTAAAAGTTAGTGGAAATAAATTTTCTATCTCACTTTTAAGTGGATTAATCACAATTCAGCATACATCAAAAGAAGGGGGCTTCCATTCTGAAAAAGTGTTTCTAACACACCAAATCGCTAAAATCAACTCCTAGAGCACCATTGATTAAACGCCCGTTTTGGTACCATTGCGACCACTGTGCACTGGTTCAAAATGACGTTTGAGAGCTGGATCAATTTGACACTTGTTTTTTTCTCTACCCGCATGTCTCGCCTCAGGACTGTAGGTACAAATCAATACCAGAGATCATGCTTATATAGAGATGCGCGAAGACTGAAGCCAAAAGTTCCAATCAAACCCAAAACAAGGGTTTCAATCGACCAATGTAAACAAATATGGCAGATTTAGGATTTAGATTCTCGCGAAATATTCTCTCTAGTGCCAAGAAAAATCTGTACACAGGCTCAGTAACGTAAATCAAGATGTTTCATGATTGCGTATTTTCCAAATACTCCAAAAAAAGAATGTCATGCATTCATTCAAAGTACAACTCACTCATGTCGTTTTCGATTGAGAACCTAGAAACTAACCCAGGTTAGTTGTATTAAACGAACGTTTCTAATGGAACTGTGGTTGGGTTCTCGCAAAACAGCGGTGGTTTGAGTGAACCCGAAATATATTTCAGGTTAGAACCCATCCCGGTTTTCAGTTCAGTGGCGCATAACCTAGACTCGAAACTCGACCAGGAGAAAATAACTGGGCAATAACCCGAGCATACTATTTTTTGGTATTCATACCAAAACTTAGTGTTAAATGATTATTATACCTCATTGAGGTATTAAGCAGGTATTAAAGAAACATTTTTCAATACCTGCTTAATACCTCAATAAGGTATAATACTTTATTTTAGTATTATTTATGTATTCCAGTTTTTTTTTACAAATACCAAACCAATATCTTATTGAATACCTCCATAGCGTGAATTTTATTATTGGAAGGTTGAAAAATGTTTCATTATTACTCAGGTATTATAATAACTCGTTTCATTATCAAATAGTTATTTGTAGAACATGTCTGTGTTATTTTTTTTGTATTTTATTTCTTATGTAGAGCTCATTACTACCATATTGAGGTAAACAGTCGTTGGTATTGATACCTAAATTTAGTATTCCGCAGTTATTTTCTTCTGCTCGGGAATAGGCTTCAAACAAACAATTTGACAGCAGTTAGGTCCGAAACTAATTATGGCGATTTCGCTTGAACCTGAAACTGGGTCAGGTTCTAACCCCAACCGCTGTCAGTTCATACATTTTGACAGCAGTTGGGGTTAGGAACTGACTCAGTTTCGCCTCAAACAAAAACCACATTAGTTTCTGCCTCAAGCAAAAACGACATCAATGTTTACACAAAACTGCTGGTTGCCAAAACTAGCAGACAAAATAACTCAATAAACCGTGCAGCCAAATTTACTGTGTTTCTCTCTGCATGTCTTTGTAAATGAATATGTTCAAAACATGGTCTTTGACCAAAACGAAAACATGAGTTTTGTTGCCGGAAATATTAAAATTTTCTACCATTGACTTATCGAGCTGCGTTGGTATTTTACCGTTCTGACGTTTGAATTGGGAGGAAAACAAATCGTTTACACGGAGAATTGGGAGGAAAACAAACCGCTTCTGGGCTTAAGGGGAGGGAGGTAGTATAAAAATCCGAGATCTCCGTGTGCGTATTTTAAACGTCAGATCTTTCAATAGAATATGCAGAGTTGCCAGTTGCATCTAGTTGGTGGGAATTTTAGCACGCTAGGATTGCGATTGGGTGAATTTGTTGTAACTTCCCCGAACTCGAATAAACTCGATTCCATAGAAAATTGTCGGAATGTCCTAAAAGTACCCGAAAAAGGATAAATCAAGAATATAGCAAATATTTTGAAAGGACGATCCCCACCGTTGCGCAATTCGAAATTTTCATTTGCTCATACGCGACTTATTTACCATTTTTAACTCAGGTTTTGTGAATCATTCATACTGAATTAAATGCAATCCATTGATTGCAGACCAAATAACCACTAACGTAGCATTTTATTAAATGCAAAATTCGTGCATACAATTATTTTAAAATAATATTAACGGGATATTATTTTAAAATAATATCGCATCCGAAACACTAAAAATCAAAAATTTTACATTAGGTATTGACCTGATGCACAAAATTTGGTCTTGTATTGAATTTTCCGTTTGGGAATTTTTGCGTTGTTCCAGGCGCTTGATTCTCATACCAAAAGACAATATTCCTCATCAGCAAACCAGAACTTCTGCGTTTACTACCGAAACACACCTCGGTACTGGTCTGTTGTTTTGACATTCGCGTAAGACTTTTTGGATATTAGTTTCCAACTGGCGCCAATTTGGTGTTGGTTTGGACTTATCTAACTAGCATTAAGTTAGTGTCAGCTACCGACGAGAAAAATCAGAAACACTAAAAAACCATACTTCTACGTTAGCTATTGTATCCTTATGCATAAGATTTGATTTGTCTAAAATTTTCCCTTTTGTGAATGTTTGGATAGCTTACGTCTTCTTAACAGCAACATTACATCCATCCATTGAGCGTTCATTGAACAAACGTTCAACGCATTGGATGTAGGATGTTTCTTTGTTTGCAGTGTGAATTTCATTACTCGTAACTAAAATATCAAAAATCGCGCCTAAGATCCTGAAATTATGAACACAAATCACTCGTGACTAAAATATCACGATAATGTGAAAACAAATTACGAAAATCGTGAATAAGTTATTGAAATCATGAACATAAATCGCACTACTCTACAGAAAAAAATCATTAGTAATATCACGAATAAAATATCACGGTAACGTGATGAGAAAGCTACTGAAATCATGAATATTGTTCAAAAGTCGGTTCTTTTAGTTGATATACTCTATACATTGGAGATACACAGATCCCTAAATGATGAAAAAAGTCATATAAAAACTAAATATGTCCAGAGAACAACTACAGCAATCCAACAAAACATTGGAATGTAACGCCATGAATATTTTTGGTGGGAATTAGTTTTTAAAAAAACACAATTAGTTTGATGAATATGAGTCCATTATTCATAATTTCAGGAACCTTGTCACGGTTTTCATAAATCGTTTAGTTCGCGAAATCGTGATTTTTTGTTAATGAATCTATGAACGGATTTTTTCCGTAATAGTCACTAGGTGTGGGAATAGGGCCTCTGATCAACTGTCTCTTGACGACAAGTACCGAGCGAGGGTTTCAACTATTTTTCAAAGAAAATCTAGCAATTCAACTAAAAATGTCTGGCACAATCTGTCACATGACAGCAACATCAAAGTCATAGAAATTTGACATCTTCCTAGAACGTGATTTTTGTTGAATGTCGGACAATATAACCCAAATTTCCAAAATATACTCTGTAGTTTTAGTGACATTATAATATAAATCTGCCATAAGGGCATCCCTGCTGGTCAGTAACCAGCTAAACACTACACCCAAAAATAGCACACAATTTATGTGTACAGTCGAAACGATTGATCGGGATTATTGTCCCACTTTATACAGAAGTTCCGATTTCTTTTACTGATGAGGACCAAACTAAATAGAAACTAACACGCCAACGTGGCAGTATCTACGAACACCGTGTAAAGTTTGATCGTATGATACTTGATTTAGCAAATGTTCGACAACATGTTTCCTTGCAACAAAATCATCTTAACAAAAAACAGCTCAGGTCTGTCAGTCTGAAGTATTTTTTTCATTTTATATGCTAAATTTAACTAGATGGTACGATTTATCAGCACATTTTTGACTAGCTCAAACAATCCCTTGTATATACACCCAAACTTTCGATTTTCGTTGTTTAATAGTTTATTACGACTATTTTTTCAATTTTTTCGATTTGAAAGTTCAAACAAATCTGCTTGATTTCAAGAATTTTATTCAAATACTCAATGTTCCCACATTTTGCGGTATCGTCGGCAACATCTCGCCAAATAACAGAAATTCAATGAAATACCCATTTTTTCAAAAGGGCCAATAAGATTCGTAAACAAACCTTTGTTTCGCTGTTTTCTCCTAACTTGCAATAATCTCAATGCAGAAAAAAATTGCAATTACTTCTACAAAGCGTAAAGAACGTGTAGTTTTCTACTCTTTAGCGGAATAATGAACGAAATAAGTTTGTTTACAAAAATCTCTTTAGCCCTTTTAAAGAATTGTTAATAATACCAGAAAAATTTCAACAAAATTTGTTTATACCGTAACAAAAAAGGTTATGCTCTAGTGGCTGAAAATGGGGAATTATTTGCATTACGATAGTACAAGCAACATTCTTGCAGTGCAACTACCGATTCCGTTCAAATTTAAATTTAAGTTTCACGAGCTCGTAATACGCTCTAAGTATTCGCAAATTCCTCGGTCTTCAAAACTCACTGACATTGTGACATTAACTCATTCATCTTTTGTTACGTGTAATCACCATTCAGGGCTACTCTAGTGGCGTTCGAACCATGGTCAAGGGTTGTTTGTTTGTCGTCTAGTTTAAATATTTACCAACATCTGCTTCAACAATCAAACTGCAAAAAACTTAAACACAACGATACATCTCAAAACTATCACTCTGTGCTTGGTACACAATCAGTGTATGAGACTTCGCAAACGTTATCAGTTATCAGCAGGTCTTTGTTCCTGCAGGCTTACGATTACTCATTTACTCTGCCAATCGCATTCTCGTACGTGCCAATCGGTCCTAACTCAACTATTCCAACTTTCAAATCCTGCAACTCATATTTGCTGGTCAGCTGAACGAACTGATTAGCGATCGAGATTTCGTTGCCAAATCAAATCAAAACAAAGCCTTAACACACACACAGGCACACTTGTATGCAAAACCCCGGTAGGTTTCAAATCCAAAACCAAAACATGTCTCATTTCTCCGAAATACCAACAAACCAAGTGAACAAGTACAAATTTATGTATTCCGTTACATGTGACAGCATAAATCAGTGCACATACACACTTGCGTCCGTCAATGCTAGCTCCCATATGAGCTACCATCGATGTATAGATTGTAGATGGGACACACTTACACGGGTACATTCAACCGCACGCACCGAGAATACGGCCAAAAAGTTCCAACAACCAATCGGTGGGATTGTGCTGTCCTCCGGTTATCCTGTGAATGAAACGATATCAACCACGACGACTACAACTACGGTGAAAACTACGAACGATCACAGTAAACTCACGAACCGATTCGCGCGAAAATTACATCGAAAAGTGTGAATTCGCTGAAGACTTGTCAAACACTGAGCTGAGCTCGAAAGCAAAATTATGTTTAAAGCAACGCGAAAGGCCTCTCTGCTCTGGCTGGTTGACTGGCGCGTTTCTCGACAATCCGAACGATCATTGGGTTGATTTGGGGGTAGGCCGCAGTACAGAAGCTGCCGGCTGGGCTGTAAAAGCGAACTGCACTCGTAGCGTAGCGAACCGATAGAGCTGCCTGTAGGTGCACCTATACCACGAACACAGCCCGACGACGACCCGGGCGGCAGCTTAGCCAAGCTCAGTTTGGTCAAAGCACGAAAGTTTCAATCACGGCAAAGAAAGAAACGAAATTGGGAGACTCGAAGAGCAAAAAAAACAAAATTAAGAAAAAGTAAACAAAAATATCTACCGCGCTCGCGCAGCTAGACCGATGAGACGAATGGCGAGAGGCGAGCGCGATGAAAACATAACCGGCTGAGCGAGCAAGAGAAAGAGCTGATCGCAATGCGCCACGTGAATCAAACTGCAAATTTCGAGCGCTGGCGCTGCGTGGATGCAAACACGCATGGGTAATGGATCACTCTCATAATTTGAATGCGCCGAAAGGTTAGCGAGGAACTTGGTTTGGTAACCCATATTGTATTCAAAACAATTAAACGTTTTCATTTTTTTTTCTCTGATTTCTTTTGGAGCATTTTAGTGGAACTACATCTAGTGGCATATGTATATGCTTCGTGAGAATATTTCAGATTAGAATCCTTGACCCTCCGAAAGTCGCGCTAATAGCTATGTTAAGGCGGTTTGCCTGAAGCGCTCAGACGATTTCACTAGAATTTCCACGATATGGCTCCCGGAGGGTCAAGGATTGTCCCTGATATTATGATAGTAGCCAAGCCACTAAGGTAGACGCAAAACAATGAATACCTACTAAACCTCAAATAAATGTATACCTATTAATTGAAAGAAATTGTCAATGCAAATGCTTTCATTTTTGCCTACGGTTCTCAGAGATAGTATTATTTTTGTATCAGCGCTTCTATTCACTCTCTTCTAAATTTGATAGTGAAATTATATAATAAAATAAATGAAACGATTAGGGTGGGTGCTCCTATAGTTAAAGTGTACCAATAGTTGCAGTAGTGGGCTATATGCCAAACTAAGGTACCCACCATCAACAAATATTTTTTTATCGATTCATCGCACTAAAATTATGCGACAATAAAACTGTTATGCTTGAAATTTGCTCAAGTAACTATTGAAAAAAAATGATTTTCTTTGAATTTTGAGCTTCCTTGCACCTATAATTACAAGCCCCATAAGAAATCAATGGGAATCGCAACAATAGGAACAGAAATTAGCGATTGCACCACTATTGGTACATGTATTCCTATAGTGGTACAAGCGGTTTTGAATAGATGAATTTGTTAATAAACCATCTTTATATTTTTTCCTATGAAGTAGGGATTGAAAGCTTTCGTTTAATGTATTAACACAGCCCATAGGTCTATTCATCGATTTTTTAGCACAATTTTTCTTAAGTATGCGACTATTGGTACATCCACCCTAGTTAAAATTCTAAATAAAATGATTAAATTTAATAATAAAGAGCATGAAATAAAAAAAAAATGTACAAATAAAATAAATCAAACTGTAAAAATGTTATTGAACAAAGTGTATTAAATGTATACAATAGTAAAGATGAAAAAATAAAATAACAAAAATATAATAACAACAATATTTTTTTTTCATTTCGTTTATTTGACCGGCACAAATGCGTTAGCTTGGCGGTGCCAAATTTTTTTGTTTCTACATTTTGGATATCCTAAAACTAGGAGGTTACAATGTTGAAATATTTTTTTATAAATTACAGCTATCTTAAGACTAGAAATAAGATTCTAGATACAAGAGAGGGGGCAAAAGATTTTTTTGTGAAAATTTTTAAAACAAGGAATTCAATAGTAATAGTTTTATACGAAATATTTCACAGTAATCTTAAAACTAACAATATAATTTGGTACACAAAAGGGGGAACAAATATTTATTAGAAATTCCACTGATGTTTTAAAACTAGGGATACAATTCTATTTACAAGATGGGGAGCAAGCAATATTAATAAAATGAAGAACCTATTTGTTAGTACCATGGTGTGTTTTAGTATGACAAAATGAGGACAGTAACATTTTTTTCGCTCTGATAAACCAAAGCAGTTTGGTTATTCTTCTTTAGCTTCTAGACATTTGTTAAAAAACAACTATTTCATATTATTTAATATAAGTTTCCCAAAGAAATAGAGAAAAAGGGTGAATGACCACCTGGTTAAAGCCCTCAATAAACAAAATCACAAATTACGAGAAGTGAAAAAATCGATTTTTTTTTTAATTTTACCTGTTTTGCATCCATAAGATAAGAAAAATTACGATCAAAAAAGGATACACCCGAGTTTGATTTTGATCGTCATAGTCCACAGACGTATATATGATTGTTTTTTTTTTATTTCGATTATAGAGGTTTTAACCATAAGTTCATTCGCCTCTTCGGATTAGAAAAATATCTAACCCCATGTGCGGAGTTGGAATTCGAACCCAGGTGAGCTGCGTACAAGGCAATCGATTTACCAATTACGCATGGGTCTTTTTCATGTTGCATGATTTTCAACACACTGGCTAATCCTAAACCAAATATCAGACAATATATTAACCCTTTCATGCCCAACTTTTTTCTAGTGCATGGAGGGTTTCAAAACTATTTTTGCGTGAAAACAGTGAGGTCAAGAAACACGAAAAGCCTTTTTCATAAAGATAGTTGGCTTCCCCCGCAGTGCTAGGAGCAGCTCAATTTTTACCTTCCAATGCTCAATACAATTCTCCTAGAATATTTACAATAACCCACTTGTGTGGAAAACGTAGCCAAAGACAGTCTAAATTGATAAGTTTTATCAGTTTTTAATAATATTGCGACATATAGAAGATAGGGGAACATGGGGAGACTTGACCAGGTTTTCAGCTAAAACTGCATAAATCTCTAAAAAAGCCTTCATCCCCCCAAAAATCATTCAGATATAATGCGTAAAGTTATTGCGCGTCTTCATGATTTTTTGCAGAATTTTTAATTTAATTTTTGTAAAGTTACAAAAGTTTTTCTGTGATCGTTTTTTCTGGTCAAGTCTCCCCATTGCGGGGAGACTTGACCAAGGCGTGGGGAGACTTGACCAAGAGAAATTTGAAAAATCATAACAAAAAATAATTACATAAAACATACTGTAATTATTTTTTTCCCTATTGTCGAGATCCTTAGGTAGCAGTAAAAATATAAAAGAGTTGCATTTGATAAATTTTGATTTTTTTAAATGCATTTGTTTTTA
This sequence comes from Topomyia yanbarensis, assembly GCF_030247195.1. NCBI lineage: Eukaryota > Metazoa > Arthropoda > Insecta > Diptera > Culicidae > Topomyia > Topomyia yanbarensis. The sequence continues at coordinate 39,808,256 of NC_080670.1, forward strand.
AGGATTATTTGTACTGCTTGCATTGTATGTTCACACGTCACGAAATCAGTCCTACTATTGCCAGCTTTGCTTACAAATTTTAAAATATAAAGACTTATGTTTGGGGTGGGATTTTTTTATGGCGTGATTAACATTAACAATAGATACCAAAGCATAATAAATATTATGAGTTTTGTATCTTTCTTCAGCTGATCGCCACTTGGTCAAGTCTCCCCATAAAATCTTGGTCAAGTCTCCCCAACATAAGTTATTGCGTTCAATTTCATGCGAATTCTAGTAATAACTATTCCAATGTTCCAGTTTATGTAAAATCATTTCACTGCTTCACAAGGATTAAGGTGGTATATTAGTCCTTTAATAGTAATTAGTAGTCGAGTAGATATGTCCATACAAAGTTTTATAAAAAATTACATCATTTAATGCAAATTTATTAATCACGTAATATTTTCTGCAAGGAAAGGATTTTTTACTCCAAACTTTCAAAATTACCTTAAGGGATCGAAACAAGTATAAAAATATTTTTGAAAAAAAATTAAGAATCGAATAGAAGACGCCATAGCCGAAAATAGAATTTTGCGCTTGGTCAAGTCTCCCCATGTTCCCCTATATGCAAAAATAATTTTCCGTCATCAACGTAAACTGTCCCTGGCAACACTGCCGCATCGGAATCCAATCAGACTAATTGCAATAACATCTTTCATAGAGCTGATTCTTGTAACTGTTAATACTCAAATAAAAAGGCAATAGACACATCTATTAGTCTTACTTGTTTTTGTGAGCCAATCTTGCCTCAATCAAAAGTTATAGCTGTTTAAAAACGTTGTAGTCCACAAACAACATGGGCATGCATGGGTTAACATGAAAGTAGCTACTATTAGCGGTAGTTAGTATTTGTTGTCATAATTTGGTGATCGAGGTACTAATGTATAAATATAAACGCTCGAGCATTCGCGAGTATACACACCCGGTCGAAAATATGATCATTCACGTGCGCCTACACCAGCGGCCTCGCAAACATAAAACCGTTCCGATGATTAAATTAAAGTTTTAGTACTCACAAATTTATAAACGCGATCTCAAGCGCTAACACACAAACGATAATGAATCATACCCCTCCGGGAGGCACCATAAAGAAACAAACATGTACACTAAACAACAAATTTCGGGGCGTCATAGCCAAAGAAACTACTGATATGGGGTAACTCACTCTCTTCTTGCATTTGAACCGTACACTTAAAATTAAACATCAGAATCACGACCCGTGCAACGAATTTATGCATGCAATTTATGCAGGTACATACACGTTGGCATAGGCAACATACAATCAACACGTTCCCATACAAATGCTCGAGTCTTTCGCGATCATCCACGTGCAGCCACGCCCACGATTTCACAAACATAAAAACGCTCTCGTGATTAAATGAACGTTTCAGTACTTACATCATAGTGGAATTAAAACGGAAGACAACGGTAAAAGTGTTTAATATAACATTCCACTAAGTCTCTCAAAAACAGTGCTTTTGTTAAAGTGTTTTAGTACTTACAAATTTATAAACGCGGTCCCCCGAAAGCTCCCACCATCGGTCCAAAAAGCTTTCAGATGTACCATTCTCAAAAAACCCACGCGAATGTGTGTTACAAACGAATTTATACAAACGCTCACGCTGTGTGCGACAATACAAACCTGGTCACAAACGCGAGCAGGCAATTAGAATCATCTATGCACACTAGAGTGACAGAAAAAAATGACCCCTATTGGCCCACCCCTGATTCGATTTCTAGTCCCACCAGGAGTACTTGCACCACCGGACCAACGTGCCTGAAGTTTGTATGGGATTTTTCGACAATTTACATGGAGAAAACCCACTAACTCGCATTTTTGCCGCTAGGTGGCACTGTATGTATCGCATTATCACTGTAAGTAAAAATAAGAAAGATAATTTAATGGTCTACAACTTTGCCGAAGACTGCTAGTGAATTCGGCTTTGTTAAAAGAAGTTATTAAGCTTTTAGTGAAGTGATGTCTGAGTCAGTTTTGCATGGGGCCTAGCAGTGCATGGTTGTGTATCAGTACTCGATTTGCGCGAACTGAACATTTTTGTGAAATAACCGTAAGATTTAGCTCTATGATATATTCAGAAGAATTGTAGTAAATAATACGAGCCATATTTTGGTTACAAAGTTTTAGTTCCACATTTCACCACGTAGAGGGCGCCAACACTAACTTTTCAACGGAAAGAGATAGAAATTAGGTGCCTTCCACAAAGTTGTTGAACAGATATTTTCCAATAATTCTTTCGAACATCTTGATAGTCAATCTCTCTTCTATGAAAAGTTAGTGTTGGCGCCCTCTATGCGGTCATAGTTGGAACTAAAATTTTCCAACCAAAACATAACTCGTATTATGTCTTGTAATTCTTCTGAACATACTATTGGGCTAAACCTATCGATTATTTCACAAAAATGCATAGTTTGTGGGAATCGATTACAGATACACAACCATGCACTGCTAGGCCCCATGCAAAACTGACTCAGACATCACTTCGTTAAAAGTTTAATAACATCTTTTAACAAAGCCGGATTCACTAGCAGTCTTTGGCAAAGTTGTAGACAATTAATTTATCTTTCTTATTTTCACTTACAGTGATAATACGATATATGCACTGCCACCTAGCGGTAAAAATACGAGTTAGTGGGTTTTCTCCATGTAAATTGTCGAAAAATCCCATACAAACTTCAGGCACGTTGTTCCGGTAGCTAGACTTGTCCGATTTGCTTCAAATTTGGTGCAAGTACTCCTGGTGGGACTAGGAATCGAATCAGGGGTGGGCCGATTGCGTTTCCAAAAATTCATTATTTTCCTGGGCAGTCTAATGCACACCTGTACGGCACCCGTGGTCTCACAAACATAGGTGGGTGGTTCATAGTATGCGGTGAAGCATGCGCCGGAAACTTATTTTGGTATGCGGAGTGGATGAAGAGAATACGGGTGTGAGGGTGATTTGTATGGGGGGGGTGATGAAGCGAAGGGAGTGTTAGGGGGAGGGATGCTTGACGGGGAATGCAACACCCAATCGCATATTATACCTTCCATTTAAGACTAGATTAGTGAGAATTAGTGAGAACCTGGGACTCCCGGAAATGTCGATAGTGGAAAATATATCGATAGTGGAAATTATATGCAAAGAATCTTTCATTGATTTGCGAGCCCAAATAATGCTACATCCATTTTAATATCTATTGCACCGTTTGGGCACGATTTGGTGCCAGTTTATATGGAAATTTGCTATGTGACCGCACTCTTTAACCCGTTACTCCGTAACTGGAAGTCCAATCAACAAAAAAATCAATAGCAGCTCAAAGGAGCGTTATACAGTTAATTTGAATCATTTCTCCACACTCTTATATCTCAACCGTACACTCCATATCACAATCAGAGCCACAACCCTCGCTGCAATTGGATGTAAGATAGTGTTTTAGCGGCTCACATTTCCTGTCCCATCTGCAATTGTAGTGAGTGATTTTGATAGGGAGGCCTTCCGAGAACCTAGCTCTACAGCTCCAGTTGGACCACGCTAAAAAACAATCAACTAAGTGGCTCTAAAACAGGTTTTTAGTATAAATAATCTATAAGAGGTCACCAAACTTGCTGATGCTATATAATTTTTATTAAGTTTGTAAGTTGTATCACTAATACAGCTTTAAACGCGTATGTAGATGATACGACTTATTTTCTAGTGAGTTGGCTAGATTTCCACGCATTCTATTATGCGATCAGTTATTTCCTTTTCATGCCTACGACAAAATTTAACCAAACTGATTAAAGCTTAACTGCGCGACCTCCGGAGGGTAATCAAGAGCCTCCAGCCCAAATTGTATGAATAAATATTTAACAAGCTGAGTAGTTGGTGGTGCACACAAGTCGATGCATGACACCTTTGAAAAATGTAAAATGACTACTTTTGGTTGTGTAACTCTCGTCAACTAGGTTTATAAAATTGCGTCACACATGGAGTTCATTAATTAACACATCATTTCCATTGCGAAAATATCCATACTGATAGGTTTATAGAATTTTTTTTCCGTTGCTAGCAGTTGTCATCTTGGATTTTCAAATGGCGCCAAGCATCGATTTCCATCAATCTCGGGGTATCGTGGAATAAGGTAAAATTAGGTAAACCGTGTTGAAGGTAGTTTCCCTTTAACCACGGCAAAAATCACTACTCATTGATAGGTTTTTTACACTCAACCTTGAGTTAAATATACTTAAATTTAAGTTGAATCTACCTAATTTTTAGTATACCTCAAACAACTTAAAAGTACCTTATTCTACGGAAGACCTCGACTGAGTCGAATCTGTCGCTTTGTTTTTGACAACACTAATAAGTGCGAAAGCGATGCAAAACTCAAAAGTACCTAAATTTAAGTTAAAAGAACTCATTCTGTGAGTTGTTTTATTTATCCGTGTAGAATATTATTCAATGGGAAGCCGCTTTTTCGGATTTTAATATGGTTCCAATCATCGACTCGCATCATTTATTCATCAAATCCGCAACGAAAATACCCATATTTGTAAGGTTATAGAGAATATTGCTCAATTGGAAGTCGTCAGCTTGGCCCTTCCAACTCATGCTGAACTGCCGAATGGATTGCAAAATATAATTGACGACATAACTGAAAAACTACCAAAATTTTAATAGAATTTTTTTTTTTATCCCATGCTGAAAAATGTGTACATTTTCTCTAAACTTTTGTAGAGGGCACCTCAGTACACTTAAAGATGCCCATAACTGATACACAACTTTCTGGTAATCGCTGCAAGTATCTCTGGAACGAGGACAATAAAAATGGCAGATAGAATTAGGTAGTACTTTCATGAAAATATTTAAGAGGTGGTGCTGCTTCGGTGATGGCTAACGTGAATTTAAATGTATGGGAAAGATATTAAAACTTGGGATTTTGGAGGTACTATAATAATGTAGTTTAAAACTGGATACACATTTGATGCAGAAAAAATATGGAAACAGTTTGTAGAAGTTTATTTAGATACTTACTTGAAAATTTTCAAAGAAAATCTAAAAAAGCTGTTTGCGCCCATACATTTACTCATTTGTTACCACCAAGAAATGCTGAAACTCTTTCTCTCGCAACTCTCTGTTTCACTCGTTTTGACAGCAGATTCCCTACTCATCGCAAACGGAACGTTTTCTTTTAGAATCTAGGCGCAAATGTAACAACCGATTCGGACACCGATTCATTCAGAATGGTTTGTGGCCTTCGGTTGGAATTCCATCATAAATCAGCCCGTAATCCGAATTTCATTCCGGATGTAATTTACTGGGATCAGGATATTTTAAGCTTCGGACATCTATGTGTCGTCATAAAGAAGCTCTAGTTTCATGTATATTGCCGCAAGATGTTCAAATTATGGAAAGCGCACCCTATCATATAAGGTAAGCAGAAACGACATAAACTACTCAATTTGATACATGTTTTATAAAAAAGGTCAATAGGCTTTGGACCAGTGATCGAGAAACTGCACGACAGAAGAAGCAAGAAAGATTATGTGTATGCATACCGATCATTACTTTAGTGTCAATAAACTCGAAACTCAACCTGGGATATATTTTTCCCAAATCATGCATCATTAGTTAAAACCACAAACATAATAATAGGAATGTAAAAAATCGTGCCTTCAAGTACAAATCTCCCCTAATGCACGCTCAATGACTGCTGGTAAATATTGGCCCATGTCATTCGAAAGACAAACTGCTAAATGCCATTTCGAACAAGCGGAATCTACAAGATTCAAATAAATAGCGAATCGGGAATCACCGAAGCAGACATTGTAAACGACGAATATCAATGCAGCTCTATGTACATATAAATAGACACTCGGCAGTTCGGTAAGTGGACGCTTAAATTACAATCTCTTTTACCTTTCGCAAAAAGCACAAAGCCTTGGCACAACATCCCGTTGCGGAACTTGACCTTCTATTTCGACTGACTTCTAAAGCCGGATCTCAGCGTACAGGATACTGAGAACCCTACGAGAGAGCAGCAAATAACCTCCGTTCAGAAGATCAGTCAACACCATATTCAATAATCTTTCGAAAAGCATGCAAAAACAGCTAGATGGTACGAAATCATTAACATACGAAACAATTCCCGAAAAAAGATTACAATATTTTAAAAGAATAACTTATCAAATTGTTCAGTATCTGATCCACTGTGTTGTTTTCATGTACCAGTTCAGATAATAGCAAAATAGTGAAAGGATCAAATTTCATCGTCAGTGGGTAACTACCAATTAAATTGTTATTTATCACGATTTCTTTTGTAATCAGTGAAGCGTAAGTACCTTGCAGTATAAGTTGTTGCTCAAAAACAACGGAAGGATCAACGAGATTTCTTATTATTTTAGCACGAACACATCCCACATTGATTGTTCAAAACGAAATGTACCTCTGTCTGTCTGATCCTACCGATCCTAAGAATGTTCAGCATAAGATTTTTTTATAAGCCATCAAAAATATTGTCTTATTTGTGCTGTACAAGGACATGTAAGAGCAGCTCCGTGAATGTTCCAATGCTGGTAAATGTCAGTTCGGTTAATAACGGCTGGCGCTGGGCGGCCATCTACCTGAAAACGAGAGGCACTTTTAGTATAATTCCAACGTAAATACTCTTGAACCTTCGTGAGTGACCAACTGATTGGTAATTTAACGATAACAATCAGCACGAACCATTGTAAAACCTTGCGTACTTTCGCCATGAGCAATAATTATGACATTAAGCTCGCTACACAGCAGCTACACCCCGCTTATGAACTTCCCTGATCTGAAAGGTCAATGAATTCCGGTAGTAAAAGACGGAATCATTCGGTACGGAGTATGTACACAGCCGGTGGCACTTTTTTTTCCTTCCTTGTGATCTTCTAAGTGCACAAGCTGGCACCGATAACGTCTTAATGTTGCATTTGTTTGTCGTAATTAACTGCTTGCGCGCTTATCTGTTCTCAACGATTGAAAAGTGCTTGCGATCAGACAACTCAATTATCATTGTTCGATACTTTGTAGTCGAGCTGTATCATGTCGAGGCATTCATTTGACATTCTCGACGGTCGTCACAAAACGACAAATAAGTAGCTTCGATTGATGTGCGCAAATAACCATCAGATATAACACTAAGAATAATTCGATTGGATTCGGATTTGGTACTTTGGTACGCATCTCCAAAATACGAATACCATGATAAACATAAATTGCATTACTCCACGTCACAAAATCGATAGTAAGCTGATTAATAAAGTATAACGAAGAAATGCATATAAACTATGAAAATCGTAACTATGATCCTGTAATCATGAATATAAATTACGCTACTCGTGACAAAAATATCAAAAATCATGACGACTAAAATCCTGACACCATAAACATAAATCACGCTACTCTACCAGCGAAATCCTATAGTAAACGCATGAGGCAGCACGATGAGAAATTACAAAAATTTTGACTAAGCTCTTGAAATCGTGAACATCGTGTAACTGTTCACTCTTTTAGTTTATGTAGTTTATACAAACCAGTGTATCCTCAAATTATGAACAAGAATCATAACAAAAACTAAACATGTACAGGAAACAACGCCAGTAACCCAACCAAACATTCGAATGTAACACCATATATATTTTTGGCGTGAACTAGTTCTTTAAATACACAAATAGTTTCATGAAAACGAGGTTTATTAGTAATAATTTCTGAAACTTGGACACGATTTTCGTAAATCGTTCAGTTCACGAAATCGTGATTTTTTCCTGGATTTATGGACAGAGTTTTTCCGTGTGTGAACCAGTTTTCTTTGGTATTGGTTTCCTCGTTGAAGATTTGGCCGTTCTTATTACAACCTGAACAACAGTCACAATTTTTCCACCCTTTTTGATTCAGTTAACCCTTTCATACCCAACTTTTTTCTAGTGCATGTAGGGTTTCAAAACTATTTCTCCTTGAAAACGGAGGAGTCAAAAAACACGAAAAACCTATTTCCATAAAGATAGGTGCTTCCAAAGCAGTTCTAGAAGCTGGTCAATTTTTACCTTCTAATGCTCAATACAATTCTCCTAGAATAATTACAATAGTCCAATTACGTGGAAAACGTAGCCAACGACAGTCTAAATTGATAAGTTTGATCAGTTTTCAATAATATTTCTCCATAATGAAGATATATGAAAAAATCATTTTCCGTCGTCAACGTAAACTGTCCCTGGCAGCACTGCTCCATCGAAATCCAATCAGACTCATTGCAATAACTTCAGTTCTAGAGCTGATCCTTGTAACTGTTAATACACAAGTTAAACGCAATAATCACATTATTGAGCCTTACTTGTTTTTGTGAGCAAATCAAACCTCAATCAAAAGTTATAGCTGTTTAAAAACGTTGTTGTCCACAAACAACGTGGGCATGAATGAGTTAACGGTGTTACAGAATGTGTATTGCATTTGATTTCCAAAAACAAGTTTTTTCTAGCAGATTCTAATAATAGTTTTCCGTAATGTGCCGTCTGATCACAGAACTGATACGTTTTATATGTGAAAAGTATACTCTTTGTAATAGTATCGCTGTGTGTTTTGTATTGTAGGCTCTGTTGGGAAGTAATGGGTCAGGGCACCCCACAAAAATTCCACTGGGAATACCCGAGAAGGAGTTTCTCTATATATCTTTTTTTTTTTTTCGAGAGTTGTCCTACTGGAGCTGTAGAGCTAGGTTCTCGGAAGGGCTCCCCGTCAGAATCACATACTACAATTTGCAGACGAGACAGGCAATGTCGCCCAAAAAACACTGCATTAGGCCAATTGTAGCGGGCCGTGATTCTGAATGTGATATTCATTGTACGGTTCAGGTATGTGCGGGCGTAGGGACTCGCGATCGCGTGTATCATCGCGAAGGGCTCGAACATTTGTACGTTAACGTGCTCGATCGCGTGTGCGTTTGTATGTCGCGTGCGCGTTTGTATGTCGCGTGTGCTAACGTGTATGAACTTCGCGTGTATAAATTCTATTTTATAACCGTGTGCCTTTCGCATATTCACGTGTGTTCTAGAATGATCGCGCGCGGACCGTGAATCTGATACTTAATTTTTGATTTTTGGTGTACGGTTCAGATTCCAGAAGAAAGTAGGTTCTTACATATCATTAGAATTCCCATTCATGTCGCCGTAGAACGCGTGGTCTAGTGGATATGAGCTTTATTTTTTTTTTATTGGTCCAACTGAATGTATGGACCTAAATTGCTAGAATGAAGGCTATAGATTTCCGGACGTGACCGATTCATGATCGCGCGCGTTTGCGGGTTCGCGTTTGAGACCGCGTTTGTAACGTCGTAAGTATTAAAACGTTCACACAATTGCCGGAGTGTTATCAAGTTTACGCGATCTCGGGCATAGGTGTGCGTAGATAATCGCGAAGGGCTTAAGCGTTCGTATGTTGACGTGTTTGTCGCGTGTGCTCGCGTGTATGTGACTTCGCGTGTATAAATTCGATTTTGAAACCCTGCGGCGCTTCATATATTCGCGGACCGTCATTCTGATCTTTAGTTTTCGGTGTACGGATCACATTCTGACAGAGAGAGAGAGAGAGTTACCCCATATCACTAGAGTTTCCGGTCATGTCGCCATGGAACGTTTTGTCTAGTGGATATGGGAGTTATTTTTCAATTTTATTATTTTTTTTATTAATTAACAAGGACCTAGATTGTTTGTACCGAGGATAGAGACTTCCGGACGATCCCGATTCATGATGGCGCGAGCGCGGGAGTTTGTAGGTTGACGCTTGAGATCGTGTTGCTAAGTTTATGAGTGCTGAGATTTTCACCTTATCACCGGGGTGTAATCATGTTTGCGAGTTCGTAGGTTGCTTGGAAAATCGCGAGGGGCTCTAACGTTTGTGCGCTGACGTGATTTTGTAACGTGTGTTCTTGAATGGTCTCGCGAACCGTGAGTCTGATATTAAATTTTCAGTGCGCGGTTAGAATTCTGGTAGAGAGTGGGATCGTTTATATCGATAGGGTTCCCGGTCATGTCGCCATGAGACGTGTTGTCTAATAGGTATGGGCGTATTTTCTTAATTGGTCCAGCTGAAGGCATGGACCTAGGCTTCTAGGATCAAGGATAGACTTTCGGACGTGACCGAGTCGTAATCGCGTGCACGATGGCATTTTTGTAGGTTCCCGCTGAGACCGCGTTTGAGAATGTGTGAGTGTTAAGACGTTCACTATCACCATCTTTGTTGACCCAGCTGAAGACGGGTGTAGAATGGCAGTATAGGACTCGAAAAGAAGAAATAAAAGACAATATATGAGAGACGTAATAGATTAGATAGGTACAAGATACAGCTGAAGTTATGATCATCACATGAGACATACATTAGTACTTCAAACACTACTAATACTTGAATAGCCAATCACCACACATAGCACATCCTTTCTCAATTATCAATTTGTTACTGGTTGATTGTTGGTTATGAGCTGGTAAATAGAGGAAAGGTATAGAACAGATAAAAGGCTCATATCAGCCCTCCCGGCCTCCTCGACACACCACTATCGAGGCGTATTGTAATCAACATCTTGAAGCGGGCTTCTTATATAAATCAAATTCTCAGTAGTCATCATGTTTGGTGGATTATTAACATGAGAACTAATTAACCTCTAGTAGTAGAACTTGGTGCAAATAAAAACTAAAAAGAGCGAAGGTCCTTATATTTAGATAACTCTATTGAATCTATTGTGGCTTGATGATGTTTACAATACCGTCAATCCCATCAACCTGCGAGAGGGGAGAAGGAGTTTCTCTATATATCTCTATATATAATCTATATTATTAAATGTAATGCGGTCTTACACAACCACGTGTTTTTGGGTGTTGTACCGTATTTAGCCTGAGCTCCACTTTTTACTTCTACGTCTCACTCATCTTGATAGTTTACAAGCAACCAGTGAAAGCAAACCATATTGTACATGAATGGCACAATACCTAACTGTAGAAAGTTGAGGAATTCACGTTTCGTCTCATTATTATCTGACACTGATTTAGCTCCTGATAATGTTAGATATTGAGCCCTTCATGCATGAAATGGTCTAATCCGACTATATGTTTATCGCATCCAAAGCTAGTCAAATAGTTATCAACACGAGACTATGGGGACTAAACTTCGGCTAAACTTTTGGCTTGAATTCATGAGAGTACGTAATAAACCTATCCCATTAATCGTATTCAAATGAAAATCACCACATTCATAGCAGAAATAATTTGTATTCTTCTAATAAAAAGAGTTGTTACTAACTATTTATCAATCTGTTATTATGTTGCTAAATAATCGAGATATTCGATGAATCGGTAAATGGAGCCGATTAATCGAACTATTCGATTAGCACGTATTTTTTACATATTCATGTGACTGTTATGATTTCGTGAACTATTTCGCGAGTACGTGCGTCGTGTCTATTATACCAAGAATCATGAACCAGTTCACGAATGCATAAATAATATTCAATGCTTTTGGGAACTGTTTCTCGGGCACGGATATTGGAACGCGACTAATTCAAATTCAAATTCCGAGTTTCATGAAATAGTTCACGAGAAAGTATCCTGTCTGTTTTGATTTTGTGATCTAATGTTCCTTAATCTGTAACGGGTCACTTAATGAACCGTGTTTCAGGGGTTAAACCTGCCTTCACTTCACGCCAAACAACGGGATGAATCCCGATTGTATGTGAAGCAGCAAGATTTCGTTTGCCCGGCGAGACTCAGGGCGAGTCCATCAAATTCCCCGAATTACTTGCCTAGTTACTCCGCGAACACATCAGCCGACAGCCAACAACAATCTCGCGAAAAACCCTTGGCAGACAGTAGTTATGAATTGAATTATATCCCACCAAATAACTACTGTTTCTTTCTTCTCGACAATACCATAAAACTATATTTGGGCTTGAAGTGGTTAACCTCGATCGCCGTTCTACCTGTAGAACTCTACTAAACCGACCTATATCACTAAATATTCCCAAGCGCTTGGGTTTTAAACTTCTCTACTGCCCTAAACGTATTCTGTTTTGATTTTTTTAAAGCTCAACCGATTTTACTTACTGCGATATTTACGATAGTTTTTAAATTGTTCAGATAAAGGGCGAACACGAAATTATTGCGACACCGAAAATGTCATGCCAATTTTCTTATAATGTTTAAAATCATACCAAAATTTTAGGATAGTTTCATACATATATTTACTTCAAAAATCAAAAGAAACGTTCGATGGAGCCTTGAGTGTAAAATTGAACGCATTTTTGCTTGATGCCCTCCATCAAAGTCTTTACAGTGTCATCCGGTACCAGTTTCTCAGTTTTTTTTTTCATTTTCTTAGCATGTCATTCTCGTCTTTGACTGTCTTCTTGCTCTTCCGAAGTTCCCGCTTCATCATTGCACAGTACTGCTCCACCGGGCGCAGCTCCGGACAGTTTGGCGGATTCATGTCCTTTGGAACAAAACGGACAGAATTGGCCTCATACCACTCCAGGACACTTTTAGAATAGTGTCATGATGCCAAATCTGGCCAAAATAGCGGAGCTTCGTCGTGCTGCTGCAAGAACGACAAAAGGCGCTTCTCGAGGCACTCAGATTTGTAGATATCGCCATTTACTGTGCCCTTTGTCACGAAAGGCTCACTCCTCAGTCCGCAAGAGCAGATGGCCTGCCAAATGAGATATTTGGAGGCAAACTTCGACATTTTCTTCTTCTTAAATTTGTCGTCCACATAGAACTTGCTCTTGCCGGTGAAAAACTCCAACCCCGGAATTTGCTTAAAATCGGCTTTTATATACGTTCCGTCGTCCATCACACAGCAGCCATATTTTGTCAGCATCTTCTCGTAGAGCTTCCGTGCCCGAGTTTTAGCCGTCGATTGTTGCCGCTCATCGCGGTTTGGGAAGTTCTGTACCTTGTGTGTATGTAGTCCAGCTCTCTTCTTTGCATTCTGGACGTAGCTCTGCGACATGCCGATCTTTTTAGCCAAAGCTCCTTTGCCGTGGTCCAACGTCAACCGCTTCTGGAACCGCTTCAACACTCTGGAGACGGTTGAATAGTGATTGTTTAACATTTTTCCCAACTGCCGGTGCGACAGGTCAGGAAATTCCAGGTGTTTGGAAAGAATTTGTTCTCTCGACTCGCGTTGGTTCACCTCCATTTTCGTTGAATCGAAAAACACGACTTCGAGTTTGACAGCATGTAAACAATACACATCAATGAGAAATAAATGCTGTCAGTGTCTCGACTAGGTGTCCGAACTGCTGCGCTGAGCGGCGACGAAAATACGGAATGGAAAAATTTGTGCCGGCGGCTCAATCGGCTGATCGTAATCACGACGCTGTAATTCCTGACTCTCGAGAGGGTTTTGCTTCGAGGTTATGTGGCTGATGCTCGATTGGTGGTGGCCGGTAAAACAGCTCCAAATGCGCGGCTCTCCTTTGGGTGGTCCGCAGGGCAAAGGAGTCCAACACTGGCCCGTCGGCGAGCTAGGCTACACGCCGGCAGACTTCGGGAACGTCAGTGTGGCTGGTCGCTATCCCCTACTCCTGCTTGGATGCTGTAGCACCCGGACGGAACACCTTCGCTTGAAGGATACTTCAAGCGAGAACATATAAAGTGCGCATTAATTAGCGGTAGGGTAAAATGGCGTTCCTAGTAACACTTAAGGTTTTATGGTACTCTTGAGGCCTGCCTTAAAACTTATATTGCACTTATAAAACTAGAAATGCTACTTAGGCACATATGGCGATGGGTAAATTACCTGAAACTCGAGCAAAATTGCTATCAAGTGCTGGACTGAATTGGCGGTCCTTAACATTGTGTAGAATTTCATCTAGCATTTTGAAATCAAGACTTGCTTAAAGATTTACACTATTATAAGCATTTTACCGCTTACTAAAGGAGCTACACTATCCCGCAAATGGGCCTTTTAACTTCCGCTTTTTTCTCTTTTTCTCGATCTATAAATTTCAAATTATTAAACTTTTTACAATATTTCTTTTTTTTATTAACTTACGTAACTAATTCAAACCGGTTTCCGTTACTCCTCACAGATAGCTTCTCCTAACTTCACTTTTTACGCGGCTTAAAGCCGTCTTACTGGTACACCGAAAGAAACGAGAAAGAATAAAGAGTCTTTAGACTATAGAAATCTCTTCCCAGTTCACCCATCAGTTATCCGCATTCCCACCAACACCAATTCGTAAGCTCATTCGGTCCAAAGGTTTTTTTTTAAATATTTGACCATGAGTCCCAGCTGATGCATTTTTTTCGCGCAACTACGATTGCCGATATGACTATAAGCCGCATATTGCGCTGCAGTCTGACAAAGGCTAATAGGATTTTCGATGGATTGACACCGGTGTAGTGCAGTGCACTGACATTGTACCATTTTTGCACTTTCTAGCAGAAGTGCAGAAAACTGGGTATGTTCCATTGACACTTCTGCTAGAAAGTGCAAAACCAGTGCACTCCACTATACCGGTGCACATCAATCGAAAATCCCATAAATATGACTGCTGGCGTGATCAAGCAACTTCAACCATAGACTTTTCTACGGCCCATGTAGGGGAGACCGGGGTTAGTTGGCGGTGTTTTCAGTTTTCAATTTTTATCGCTTTGATCTTGCAAAATAGAACACGCGGCATGAAAGAGCAGACTGTTGGCAACATCTCTGATTTTTTTAAAGTGTTTGATGCATTGTCTTCATTTTTAGCGACAAAAATATGTGACGCGGAAAACTCGCCAACTTACCCCGGCCCCGGGGTAAGTTGGCGGTATGTGAGTATACGCCAAAAAATAAGCAATAAAATTGAGATTCAATTACTTCAAGGGCTCTTTTGGAACGTTCTGAATGTCTTTTCGAGAAAACTGTATATTAAACGACATTTGCTATTATATTTCAGTTTCAATACCCCGGTATGTTGACTTTGACGCGTACTTCCCATTCAAAAGTAAATTTTCGAAATTGTTCATGCAATGTCTCCTACATTGGCGAGATACACAAGAAAAAGGTTATCTTACGTTGGAGTGAGTTCCAGAAATAAATTTTTTTGATGACTTTTTTGCACTGTAAATAGTACCGCCAACTCGCCCCGCGTGCAACACTGCACTATTTAAAAAATAACTTTTGTTTGAACTATTTAAATAACTATTTAAAAAATAACTTTTGTTTGAAGATAGATGTAATATCTATATAGATACTGAAAGCTCTTTTCATGCGCTATCGAAAACTGTAATCATTCGGGAAATAGATTGAAAATCACCCTAAATAACGCAAAGTATTTAAAATTTAGAAAATTTACTTGGTATGCTCGAAAACACAATATCACCCACAACTTCCACCAAACAAATCGTTTTGCAACAAAACTACATTGGATAAAGGGTTTCACATAACTTGAGACACACAAGAAGAGGCAGCGTTGTATGTCTAATAGAAACAGAGAAAAAGAGATTCCGCCAACTTACCCCAACCGCCAACTAGCTCCGGACTCCCCTACGTACACGTCACATGACACGAACACTACCTAACTAGATGGTGGAAAATAATAAACAAAGACGGCAAAAGTAAATGGGATTGTTTTCAACCAAGAAACTGCATTAGTGTTCATGAGACCGGCCGACAAGAACTCAATCCCACAGGCTCTTGAGTCATCTTTGGGTTTACGAACAGGGACAGGAATTATCATTCATTCGCATGATTCTTGGCGAATCCGCTCATTGCTTTGACAGCAGCCAGTCGTTCATTCACGATCCGACTAAAACTCTCCAAAAGAACACAACTGAACGTAGGTAGAGATGAACTACCGAAGATGTGAGCCAAGTAAAAGAATGACACGTACTATGTTGAATGAAGAAGATCGTGTTCTTCATTCGCGGATTGAATCGGAAGATTGTACTGTAAACATTCACAAGTGAATCAACTTTTAGTTCACAAATGAATGTGACATTGTATTCTCTGGTTGGGTTAGGTCAACTTTATAGTGCAAATGTACACTATAATCAATGTTGAGAAGTAGATGGCACTACAATCCACTTGAAATTGATATTGTGATATGCACGGAATAGTTTTAAGTTATTTTTTTTTCCATCAGCCCATTGCAAACTACTTACTCAACAATAAAAGATCACCAAGTGAAAATTTCATAGGTCTATAAACAAGAACGACAAGTTTTTTTATTAGAACGATCCGGTGAATGTTTTGAAATGAATCTTTGTGAATGAAAGAATGCATTCATTTGCGATCCTTTCTGCTTTCATTCAAAACACTACGTATGCGATGGAGAATGAATCATAGCCGGGCGCTGTCACTTTTTTTCAGTTCTGTGTTTTGCTTCTCGCTTTCGCACGAACGCGTAAGGGTGCTTACAGAGTGGCGGCGAGAAGCTGAGCTGGCGCTGGAACTGACATTAGAATGCGAGATGCGAGAAACCTGCTTGCTGCAAACCAAAGGGATGATGTCAGAGTGAAAGCTGAGCGGATCGGCGCCGACTGCCTGCTTTTACTCTGACAGGCTCCATTTGATATACTGCGAGCAGGTTTCTCGCATCTCGCATTTTACTGTCAGTACCAGCCCCAGCTCAGCTTCTCGCCGCCACTCTGTAAGCACCCTAACTCTGCACAAGAAGGGTTGCCGAGATCGGGTTTCACAGTAAGAGCATGTTGGTGAATGATTTCAAATTGATCGTTTCGTGAAATGATTTTTCCCATGTCTGTTTACGAATAATGTTCATATAGTTGTGGACTAGTTCACGTACAGAAAATCGATATGGTAATGACATGGCGGAAACCGTGACTAAAGTTCACTAAACAAAAACAAAAATTTCCACTAATAAAAGCGTTACGTGGGCGTTACTGAGGGAAAATTCATAATTAGGGCCGATTTCTTCACCCTCGCTTAAGCAAGCTTTAAACGTACTGGTGAGCCTGGTTTAAAAGTTAAGCGAGGGTGAAGAAATCGGCCCTTTTAGCATTAAATATACCTTATTCACGATTGTGGGAACATTTTTTCCCGTGAAGCATTTGGCTATTGATGAAACCTTCCCAAGATAAATAGTGCACTATAAACTACTTTCAATTCGAATTTCGGCAATTTTTACCTACACACTAACAAGTTACAAACAATTGAGTGTGTATTTTTTCGAATACAAGTTTAAGTATAAACTGATATCCATTCTCCCCTAGAATCTCGAGACCTTTGGCCCTAGCCCAGTGTGCCCATGGCAAGAATATGGTTATATACAGACTTGGACAATAACATATGAAGGACCATAAAATCCTCCTCCCACATACTAGCGAGCTAGAACTACCTTTGCACGTTATTCAATCAAATAAGTTCGACGAAACGGACAAAACAATAAACGCTCTCCACCTACACTACCTCCAAAGGCAATAATATAGAATTATTAAACTCACGTGTTGTCCGCACTGAAGAGCAAACTTCCAAACAAGCTATTGAGTTACCTTATAGTTCGAGCGACATCGTTTATTAATTATCCCTCAGGACTAAACCACGAAGGTCAGCGGCCGTGACACCGTAGCAATACATGTCTTTTATCCTTCAAATAATACACAGAAAGGCGATTTGTACACGCTGAAAGGTTTCACTATGTTCTCAATAACTCGGACAGTTCAATGTGAAGTAGAGGTCGAATAATGAATTATTTCTGAAACGGAAGATTAGTATCAGTTCAAAGATATCTTGATGTTCTGAAAATGGTGCGCAATTCACCCTTATTTACAAAAAATGTGGTTTGCAGATACATAATTTGCAACTTTCAAATTATTACATTCCGTGCTTCTAAGGAATTGTTCTTCTAATGCCGCGTTCCGATTTTTAAGTTTTGTTTTTATTTGAAAAGGTTATTTAAGACGTAAACTACACAGTACACATTGGATTAGCTCAACGATGAAAAGAATAGTTCAATTTTCAAAATGCATTGAAAGAAAATGCGCGTAGTATAGCACTGCGCGGGATTCAGTACAATTACGGTACATAAGAAAAAATATCACTCAATTGCGGCCATTACAGATCATTCCATTAAATACGATAATTCTATAATACAATGCCTTTATTCTAAAGTAGTCCATAAATAATAATATCACATGAAAAATGCTTCATCGTTCTGCGAAGAAACACTACCCCACACGAGGAAAAGCGGATTATTATCCGCATCATCGCACCCGGTCGCATAAACTAACCTTGTTAAGCACAAACGGTGTTATCCGGAGAAAACAGAAACGTTTTGATATTTAATATTTTGGCAAGCACCCCCGGCCTAATAATTCGATTAGTGACGGCAAACTGCATAAAACCTGCCCGTTCCGTTGATCCCGGCACAAGTTCCAACCTAGGCTTGCCGTTGCTCGCACGACAGCAAGCAAGTTTCGGTGAAATTTATTACTTATGAAATAAAACCAGTGCCATATTAGAGTGACATTTAGTTGACAGGAGCGCTGCCGTTCGATCACACACAAAAAATCACCGGTGCTAGCTATCAACCAAAAAGTGAAACACAATGGTTTACTACGGACCTGCCCCGAACGTGTGGAGTCCCACTACGCTGCTGAGCAATCTGACCGTCGTCGATAGTGTGCCGCAGGAGATGCTACACCTAGTGGATCCCCACTGGTACCAGTTTCCACCACTGAACCCGCTGTGGCACTCCATCATCGGGTTCGTCACTTTCGTCCTCGGTGTAATCTCCATTATTGGCAACGGAGTGGTGATTTACATTTTCTCCACGGAAAAATCGCTGCGCACACCGTCCAATCTGTTCGTGGTGAATCTAGCCGTGTCTGACTTCACAATGATGCTGACCAATTCCTTCCCCATGGTGTACAACTGTTGGTACGAGACCTGGGTGCTGGGTACGCTCATGTGCGACCTGTACGCTTACAGCGGATCGATTGTCGGGTGCTGCTCTATTTGGACCATGACAATGATCGCGCTCGATCGCTACAACGTCATCGTGAAAGGTCTATCCGGCAAACCGTTAACCAATTCTGGTGCGATTCTGCGAATCATCTTCTGTTGGATGGTCGGAATAATCTGGGGTGCACTGCCAATGCTTGGCTGGAGTCGTTATGTCCCCGAGGGAAACATGACTGCGTGCGGTACCGACTATTTAAGCGACGAATGGATCCACAAATCGTACATCTTATGTTACTCGGCATTCGTTTATTACACCCCGCTGTTCACTATCATTTATTCGTATTATCACATCGTTAAGGTAGGTACCGATACAAGTTTTACTTTCCTGACTCTAATCGTTCTCTGCTCTTCAGGCCGTCTCAGCACACGAGAAAACCATGCGTGACCAGGCCAAGCGTATGAATGTACAATCGCTACGCTCCGGAGACGATGGCAAATCGGCCGAAATGAAACTAGCTAAGATCGCTCTGGTGACCATTTCGCTGTGGTTCATGGCCTGGACGCCATACACAATCATTAACTATACCGGTATCTTCAAAACGGCTACAATCTCACCATTGGCCACGATTTGGGGTTCACTCTTCGCCAAAGCAAACGCAGTCTACAACCCGATCGTGTACGGCATTAGCCATCCAAAGTATCGAGCTGCGCTGAACAGACGTTTCCCGGCGATCTCGTGTAGCGATCCTCCGGAAACTGGCGAGGAAAAATCGGTAATGTCAGAGACTACGGCTGTCGCCGAAGACACGAAGACTCCGAGTGCGTAGGCTGTCGGGAGGGTTCACATATGAAAACTCAATGCAGACGAATGGCTGGCTCTTTTGTTAAATTTAGGTGCATGCAACGACCGGATTCCAGTATCGGTGAAGACCATGACGCAGAAACATGGTTGATTCCTAGGTCGTGTGAGTTCTCCTGAAGACAAACTCTTATTTGTAAAAGGTTATATGAGCAAATTCTAAGTATACGAGAGGTAGAACCTTCGTATCAAATTGTTATGTATTTTATTGTACATTTATTACACGAGTCCTGCTACCTTTAATTCTCTTTAAGTACTCGAGGGAAATTACAACATGCCCTAGGGGGTTGTTCAAACTGTTGACGTAGGACTACACTACTAACTATAAAGTGTTTTGATTATAATCTTATTCCATTTCTTAGTATCAGGCCCGTAACGTGTGGTGGGGCGGATTGGCCCCCACCAAGCGCGCTATCCCTAGAAGGCGCAGAAATCTTGAACTTTATAAAATAATTGGAACGAGTCATAAAATAAGTCAAAATTAGTTTGCCATTTCCAGGTACAAACTAAATTGTTATTCGCAAGTCGAACTGAAAACGAAAGCCAATGTAATAACCAAAGGAGCGCAAAAACCGAGATTTCACAAAAGGTTCCAAAAGACCACGCTACGGCGCTGTCAGTTCCATTCAGATTTATTGACAATAAATGGTGTTGTTCTCAAATTTCCAATGTGTACAAAAATAAGTAAGGTACGTGTTTGAGTTGTGCGACACGAAAATTTCAAATCTAAAGACTACAAATTGGAAAAATAACGAACATTATTGTAAACTTTGTCGCTCGTTTTCTCAATTTCGTAGAAATATAAATGGGACAGCTATAGCAAAGATCGTGGAATGATTTAAATTGATTATAATCGAGGAAACAGGAGGAGGGCATGTTGGTGAATCGATTACCTCGTACGCAACTAACCTGGGTTCGATCCCCAACCCCGCACGTAGAGTTTGAGATTTTTTAACTCAAAAAAGAAGCAAATGACCCTAAAATTCAAATTTCTAAAATCGCAATAAAAAAATTGAAAAAACAACTCCATGTCATACCGTGAGGATTGAAGCACAGAGAACAGACGTCCATTTTCAGCATTCAACTTGTGTAAATATCCCTAACGGTTTCGAAGGTAGTTGAGATATCTCCACCAGGTCATGTTCTTAGTGGCTGAGTTGGACTGAATTGACAGCGTTTATACCTCTACTCAGCCAAACCATTCCGAAAACGGTTCGGACTTCTGAGTGGATTCAGTATGGATTCCAGCTCAAATGCGTCAACCGATTGAGTCGGGATCGGTTACTTCCTTTGATCCAGATTCCATACTGAATCCATTCAGGATTTCGAACCGGTTCCGGAATGGATTTGACAGATAGTTGGGATAAGCTGGTTTGGCGGCGCTAGTGTTTGAACGTATATTCATTCAAAAATTTACACATATTTCATTAACATCTTTGTTTGATCGTGGATGTCTGTTCTCTGTGATTGAAGTCTCCTCGGTGTCGGGAGGAGTTCCGCAATAAAACAAAAAGGCCGATGCCCAATCCAAGCCCGCCCAGCCCTGCGCTAAGTTGAATCTCTGCTTCAAATGATGAGCCACTTGAGATTGTTGGTGTTCATGGAAGGGCTAGCATTTAAAACTAGTCAGTGATTACGCAGTCGATCTCAACTTTAGATGTAGGAATACAGACACGGTAGCCCTTTATAAAATATTTATCGTCGGTAATATAATTTACTTGCTTTGGGTAGGATATCACAGACAAACAGACATAACACTCCAAAACTCACCATCGCTCATGTTGAAAACAGTTATTTTATAAACATGTTAGTGTGCAGGAACGCCGCACTCAATATGATGGCGCCACTACTTATCTTTAGAAGCTTTTACATAGTAGCCTGGTAAATAACTAAATTGGTTGAAGGTACGAGTCTGTGTTATGTCAAAGCAAAGAGAGCTCGACAGTATGAAAATCATTCGGTTTCCACGCGGAAAATCGTTAGGATTCCAGATCATTGTATCTTGTCTATAAGATGAAAAATGCAACTATGATTTTGAGCAGCGTATTGTATTGCATAAGGTTTCAAGTAGCTCACTGTGTGCAAACAAATATTCGAGAAGTTTCATTGTCTAAACCGACAGAATGTGATAACAAAGTTAAAACAATTAATTTAGGCCAGTCTGAGGCTTAAATCTGGCAGCATTGAAACGTTTTATTGCTTGATGTCATTTTTTACACTTTAATATGATAATTATTAGGCGAAGGGAATTTTACCGAAAAGGAAGAGAATAAACAACGCTTTTTGTATTAACTTGCTTGAATAAGGTTGCCTGAAAATTAGTTCTACATTTTATGATTCGATTACTGTTGCTTTGTAAACAGCAAAGTGGGTTGTACTGAGGATAGGTGTTGGAGAACTCCATAATCATTCAAATAACTACTATATTATGGGCGAAATTACGGTTTCCGGCAATACAAGTTCTAATTTATCCACTGTGAATAAAAACTACAATATCTTGCGCTAGTTTGAGCATTACAAAATAAGATTGAATAACACATGCAATATTGGCTTCAAACAGGAATGCAACGCGACAATCAAGAACTCCAGCGATGAGAATAATAATCACTTATTCGTTGAATTAAATCGATTCGATATCATATTGTTGCTGCACCATGATCAGATCGTCTATCTAGTTTATTCTAGGAAGTAGATTTGGTATACGTAACGTTGTCGTTATGATGGATAACACACGTACCTGTAACTTTTTCCATTACGAATCTTCTATCTGTCAATGGCAACCAGCGCAGCGTCGCTTTCTTTGATGAGGTGAATAAAACGTTGAGCAGGAATGACGATAGGTAGCGCTAGTGGCAAGCAAGAATGATCGTATAAATATGATCGATAGAAATTTTGAACAATTGTTCAAAGAGTTGTCTGTTTGTCTGTGAGGATATCACAATGCTAAATTAGTTTGGGCGCACTTTCGTGATATCCGTCGTGACTAAATATCTCTGTGTCAGCTCTTCAGAATATGTCTTTTTCAGACTAGTTCGTTTATGCACGGTCCTAGAGCTCGGCGCAAAGTGAAAAGTTGAAGAGACAACAATTACGGGAGATATAAGAAATTAAAAGACACGTCAGGCTATAGTAGACTTTGCACTGAAACCTCCATTTACGAACTCTCTTTCTACGTAATATTTAATTAACGTAACTTTTTTACGAACTAAATTCGAAATAACGAACTCTTTTTTACTAAGAAATAAGGAAACCTTTTTTTACCAAAGTCCGTAAAAAATGTTTGAGTACGTAGAGTACCATGCTAGGTACCTATGAAGTTGTACAATTTACAATTTAACATATTCTCATGGGGGCGGTCATAGCTTAGTTTTTAAATTAATTGCCTTGTACGCAGCTCACCTGGGTTCTATTCCCAACCCCGCACATAGGGTTAGAGATTTTTCTAAAGAGATTTCTCTAACTCGACAAAGAGGCGAATGACCCTAAGGTTAAAACTTCTATAATTAAATCAAACCATCTTCCTAACGTAACTATTACTAATAACAGTTGATTATTTTCGAAATGGGGTTAATGAGTACAGGATGGAAATGAATGCCTGAAGCCATTTTGTAATCCAAGATGGCGACTTCCGGTTTAATTAAATTTTCTATAACCTCAACAATATTAGTATTGTCGGAATGTGGTTGATGACTCGGAAGTCATTTTAAAAACGAAAATGGCGACTTGTGGCTGAGATAAATTCTCTATAACCTTGACAATATGTATATTTTCGGAAAAGGGTTGACGAGTACATGACGGAAATGGATGCCTGAATCCAAAATGGCAACTTTCGGTTTAGACTAATTCTCTAAAACCACTGAGAACTGACAAACAAATTAAGTTTTAAAAATGTGTAAGAAATAAAACTGTCGTTTTAAAGTGTCATCAGCAAGTAGCAACTTGCCACTAGCCTGCGCTACGACCGGCTAGAAATCACTATACGGACCTTGCGTACAAACTTGAATACAATGGTGATTCAAGCACAGACTAACAGACATCACACTCGAAAACAATTCTTCGACCGCTTTAACGGTCATTTTAAATATATTTTTAGTTGGGATTGTGACCGCATTTGAGATTATGGCGCCACTGATATATGCGCAAGTATACGGGGGATAGACCACTAGTGAAAAATTGTTTCCGTGCCTGAGGGAGAACCCTTTTGCAAATGAATGGTTGGGACCGTATATATAAAGGTGGAGCTAGAGTTGTAGTAAAATTGGCGGATCAACATTTTTTAAAGGAATTTCCTCATAGTGAATTAGTCTGTTAGTCTGTGATTCAAGTATGCGAACATGTGTGCGATGGGTCAACGTATTTTCATTTAAATGGTTACACAGGATTTTCATAAAAGTTTGTTCTTTGCTTATGTATGTTCTTTGCGCTATAACCTCAGCAATATGGATATTTTCGGGATAGGTTTGGCGAGTACACGACGAAAATCGACATCTGAAGCCATTTCACAATCCGAAATACCCACTTCCTGTTTAGATTAATTCTCTAACCTCAACAATAAAGATATTTTCGGAATAGGGTTGACAAGTACATGACGAAAATAAATGTAAACCAAAGTGGCAACTTCTGGTTTAGAAAAAAAAATTCGGTAACCTAAACAATCATGATATTTTTGGAATGTGGCTGACAAGTAGACAACGGAAATCGATGTCTGAAACCATTTCGCAATCGAAAATGGCCACTTCCGGTTTAGATAAATTATCTATAAATTCAATAATGAAACTCAACAATATTTTCAGAATGGGATTAACGAGTAGATGACGGAAATCGATGTCGGAAGTTATTTTGTAAACCAAGATGGCGACATCCGTTTTAAATAAATTCTTTATAACCTCAATAATGTGACTATTTCCAGAATGGGAAAATGATGTAGTAGATGTATAGGGATAGATAAAGTGATGATATAGTTATAGAAAATTTAGCTCAACTGGAAGTCGCTATCGGCCTTCAAAATGACGCCACTCATCGATTTCCATCATCTACTCGTCAATTGAATTGACGCCTGATGAACCTTATGGTTATGGTTAAAGAGAATTTCGATCAACTGGAAGTCGCTATCTTAATTTTTAAAATGGCGCTAAACATCGGCTTCCATCATCAACTAGTCAAACCCGTTCCAAAATTACCCATATTTTTATATTATGTTCATTAAATTTTGTGAAAAGCTTTGACGAAACGATTTGAAATAAGAAAGTGATAAGAATTTTTTTTTGTTTTGCTTTGATTATAGAGGTTTTAACCTTATGGTCATTCGCCTCTGTATCGAGTTAGAGAAATCTCTTTAGAAAAATTTGACTATTTTTACCTAAAATCGGCGGCGCGGTTGCGATGCGGCGCACACCTCTAATTTTGACAGCTGACTTTTGGTCCGTAATCACGTGTCACTCAAGATATGCATCCTATAATCTCTACACGGTAAAAAAAAACTTTACCCATTTTATGTATTCAAATTGCCCATTTTCGAAAGTTATTCGAGCTGTCAAAAAATGGGTATTTTTTTTGTTTCTAACAATGAGTACTTTTTATCCATTTCACAACTACTCGATGAGGTAATGTCAATGGGTATATTGATCTTGATAATGGGTGAAAAATCCTTAAGCATTATTTCAAGCGAGTTAACCTGCAAACTAAGGATCGTAGTGGAACCTGCAAATTATCGCCCTGCATCGGAGTCCGTGGCGGAAACGGAACATTTCGGTAATGCTCCGAAAACAACGTCTGTTTAGACTACTGAGGATGTTGAAAATATGCGCCAGTTCGGCATTTTTAGAGCAGCTAAAAGATCCAACCATCAAAATTATATCCAGTTGGCGGTTTTATTTTGTTAAGTAGTTTTAGAATAGGGTTTCTATCTAGATTCCTATACTTTTATAAGGAAACAATACTGTGAAATGGATGTTATTTTGTTTTTTAAATTCAGAAATAATTCTATTGACAGTATTTTTCATTATGGCGCGAATTTCATGAATGGGTATTTTTAACGCATTTTGTTGTAACAGTTCTGCGAAAAATAATGGGTGAAACATACCCAGATTGACGTACAAGGTCTGTACTCATTTATGGGTACAAACGCTTTACCCATTTAATGGGTTATTCCACTTTTATTGAAAATGCGTAGTTTTCTACGCATTCCCAGTAAAGTTCAGCCGGAACTGAACTGGAATTCCGGCTGGTTCCAGTTCGTATTCCGGCTCCAGTGACACAACCGATTCTAACTAGAATCGGTTGTGTCACTGGAGCCGGAATGCGAACTGGAACCAGCCGGAATTCCAGTTCATTTCCGGCTGAGCTTAACTGGGTTAATGGGTACTTCTCGACAAACATATGATTACGGCCTAAAAGCCAACTGTCAAAATCCACTTTGAATGGAAATTCCAGACGTTACTAGTCAAACACAGTTCACAACAGTTTATGAAAGAGAAAACTTTTCTCTTTCATTTACTACCAACATCTGTGATTGGCGTGTAACGGTTTGTCCGGATTTTCTATTCAAAGTGGATTTTGACAGTTGGCTTTTAGGCCGTAATCATATGTTTGTCGAGACTTGATTTTATCAGTGTAGGTTTGTTCCAGTACACGGAAATCACTACGGAGTAAACACGAGCAAAAATACTTGCTTCTTTTTACTCCGGCTTACTAACAGAAAAAGAAAAAAAGAAGAGAGTACAGGAACGATTTTCCAGTTTCTCCTGTTACTGGAACAAACCTTCTATTTCCCTTTGATTATTGGTGTGTTATGCCCTAGAGTTTGGTTTTATTTCGATTGTGAACTACTGCGACAATAAACCTTTGTATTACCGTTAAATAAGAAATTACAGGTATTATTTCTTGTGAAAAACAAAACATTCTTGCACTGAAACAACCGTTTAGGTTTTGTTTCATGATGAAAATAAACCAAACTCCATTGACATGACATTACATTTGCGCCAGCATTTGCGTGGTTGTGAATAAGCTGTCAAAAATCTTAATAGTGCAATAAGAAATCCCCTGGTTGCTACTTGTCTAGATAAATTTCAAAATCATTGATCAAAAAGGTACACCGAGCTGAAGGCATGAATCAAAACAAAAAACTAACACTACAATCCGTCGTTGTATATAACACATGAAACGGATGACGGATTATATACATACATTCTGTATGCGTGTCAAACGTCAAAAACAAAAATAAGCTGCCTCGCACACAGAGCAGACAGTCCGTTCAATTATTATTGATACGCAATATTGAACTTTTCCAGCTTCGATTTACATTAAAATCAAGTTTTCAAACTTCACTAAACGCTAAAAGTGATAACGCACAAAGTGAAAATCGTTTTGTTCCACCAATGTGACGAGTTTGTTGCTCCCGAACTTCACCCAGACCGTCAGTGTCACTGATTTGCGTCTGAACGGAAATGGCGGCTCTGCCTCCGCGTAAAAATCCTACGCCAACCAAAATATCGAAGCAGCATCTCACTCCGCTGCAGATATTGCTTCAGATGGGTTTTCCCAAACACCGAGCGTAATTGTGCTGTCATGGCCATGTCGGCTAGTTAACTATCGACTTTTTTTTCTTTTAGTGAGAAGGCCTTAGCGGCAACCGGAAATCGCGGTGTACAGTTAGCGTCTGATTGGCTGTTGGCACACGTCAACGATCCTTCACTGGACGAGTGCTCACCACGGGAATACATTCTGTATGCATGCCCTACAGGACCGTTTCTTCAGCAACTGGAGAGTTTTTGGGCACAAACACGGGAATTATGTGGTTGGAATGGAGCCCACAACTTCACGCCCCATGTAACGCTTGTGTCTTTCTTCAAGGCACCGGACGAATGTGCCCCTCAACTTTCTAAGGCTTTAAAGGAGCTAATGACATTACCTGGTGCGCATATAAACCGACCGATTGCGCTAGAGCTGTACACCAGTCCAAATTTTATGGGTTTCTTCGTAGTTGAAGATGATGCCAACTATCTTAAACGGTTGGCGCTTCAATACGTTAAAGAAGTATCCCATTCGAGTAAGTCGATCTTTATTCATAATTTGTATAAAACAATCACAATCGTAACCTTAGACTAATCCTTAGATCCAAACGGGGTTCACATAATCTATAGCTATTTTGCATATCATCTCTTTTTCTATCCTTTTCCGTATCATTCTCTCAGTAATCAGCGACACCTATGAACAGTTAGACGCGCTAGTTACCTGTTTCCCATGGTGCGGGGGAGTAACATCAGCCCGTTGTATACCACGTAGCAGCAGATGTAAGCATATATACTACAGTTTGCCCGGAAGCACGTTCAGATCGCCGGTGACGGAACAAAATCCGAATTTCTATGATTTAGCCTCTACTACCGCTTACCTACTGTGTAGCAAATTAGTGACTTCCATTATGTTAGTATGGTATATTTTACGTTTCCATAATTAGTAGCGTAATAGTAGTTTCTTTCCAATTGGTGCTTGTTTTGGTTTATCCTTTCATATGTGCAAATTTTCTCGTTCTGAACCTGTTACACATTGTGTCTTGTACATTTTAGCAATTTCACTTGAACCACATGTGAAATCTTTGCATCTGACACTCGCATACCAGTTTCCGCCGAACCAGTACAACGCATTGAAGCAGCTGGTGGAAAACTTCGATACTTCGTTTACCAGTGCCAATTGGGAGCTGCGGTTATATTCGCGTGATTCTCGATTAGCCACCAAGCAGGTGAGTCGTTATGATACATTTGGCGTTTCCTAAAAGCATTTTTTAATTACTATTGGACATCAGGTTCACAAAATTCTATATCCTCATACCCCTCGAGAACCGGACGAGTTGGAGTTACGCATCGGAGACTACATCTACCTGAGCCCGGAGGCTATCCAGAGCTCGAGCGATGGGTGGGTGGAAGGAATATCCTGGCTTACCGGTACCAACGGCTATCTACCGGAAAATTATACCGAACGAACGGCGGAGTCCGACGCATGGACAATGCACCGTACCGTGCCGTTGTGTGACGTTTCACCGGATATGGATCCTGGATCGGATACGGTCGATGGGCTACGGTTTGATCAACAAACCGTATCGGTCGGAGGAACGCCATTAGACGAACATGATATTGAATCACAAGAAACCGGTACGTAAATAATTGGCGATTCATCGGAATCTCCGGCACTTTGATGGTTATTCAAATAACATCATTCATCTACAACTTGCAGTATCAGTTGGAAAAGGCGAAATACAGCAGCACGACGAAACCCAGCCAGACGGAGGAGCTGCTCAGAACAAAGATGACTCCGTAGCAGCGGAAAATCTGTATGAGCTAATGAAGAAGCGGACTTCGATGTCGTTCATTTCGGCAGGAAGTAATTCGTATGATGGCAATGAAACTGAAGAAACTCGACCCAGCCAGGAAGATGCAACGGGACGACGAATTTACGTACTGCGCCACGGCGAGCGAATCGATTTCACCTTTGGGACATGGATTCCTTATTGTTTCGATGAATCCGGAAATTACATTAGAAAGGACCTAAATATGCCAAAGTCATTACCTCAGAGGTAAGTTTTTTTACCATTTGCATGAAGAGATTCTAACTTTAACCATTCTTACAAAAGGAAAAGTTGCCTATGGCAACGAGATTCCCCACTAACTAACATGGGTCGATACCAAGGTCGTCTAACCGGTGAGGCCATGAAAGATGCTGGGGTGCGGATCGACCACGTGTACAGTTCACCTTCGTTCCGTTGTATTCAAACTACCACTGCTATCCTAGAAGGGCTTGGGTTGAAAGAGAGCCATCCGATTCATGTGGAACCTGGGTTGTTCGAGTGGTTAGCGTGGTACCAAGATGGCGTACCGGAGTGGATGTCAAATGAGGAACTTATTGCAGCTGACTACAATGTGGTGATGGACTATGGATCACTCTCTAAAATCGAGGATCTAAAGGAGCAACTTCAGGAGAACCTGGAAGAATTTTACCAGCGAAACTCCGCTGTCACGGAACATTTAATCCAAAATACAAGTACGTAGGCTAAGTTTTAGAGAAATATTTTAAATAATAATAATCAATTTTCATAGGTGGTAACATTCTGCTGGTCGGTCACGCAACCACTTTGGACACTTGCACCCGTCACATCGTGGGCGAGAAGCTACGCTCGACGAACGATATGAGCAGGATTATGCAAAAAGTTCCTTATTGCAGTATGGCTGTGATCGAGTCGGAAGACGGCGCCGATGGTTGGAAATTGGTAGAGCCTCCGTGTGATCCCATCACCCACACCAACAACCATCGGTTCGATTGGAAAATTTTACTTTGAAGCGAGCCGAAATCTACACACTTTGCTGCGCTGCTGACAGCTAGCCATTCAGCAGAATGGTAACAAGGGAAAACAGTATATTGTTAGACTTGCTGCTTTTAACCTTTTCAGTGGCTGATCTAGGAAAGATTTTTTGTCGAATGGTCCATGATACTGAAACCGCCGTTAACGTAGTTATATTATACAATTATTTATCTAATTATAATAAATGAATACTCGTAAATGACATATACATAATATAAAGAAAAGCTTCAAAATGTACCTTTATTACATTTGGGCATATTTTGCAACATCACCGCTTAGTATCTTGAACACTATCGCTAGCAATACCAGAACAATAAATTAATTAAATTTGGCTACAAATATGAAAACTCCTAAAGACACACTAACATGTAATCAGGATTTAAATTCGTTTCAATCGCCGGTAACAATAAACCATTTGAGCGTGAATTGTTTTGTTCGAATTAATTAGTTGAGAAAAAATCATCTTTAAATTGTCATTGTGAAGAAGTCACTAACCCGAATGTACATTTGATCAATAATTAATCGTATAGGTACTACTAGAAATGCTTTGTTCGCGTTGAAACATAACGAACGAAAGCAAAATTGGGCATTTTTTTCTGGAATCATTAAAGGTACTTGTCAAAGACACTTGATAATTCAGCTGACCGCAGTCTGCAGCTATTATTTGATAGATGTCGCTACCAGTACCAAATCCATCTATCAATAATGTAAGGTATCGAAACACAATGCGCAGAACTTGCGGCTCCCAAATTGCAACAGAATAAACAATCTATTTTTGAACATTGGCTACCAAACCCGTAAATTGATTTCAAATAAAACTATAACGCAAAATAGTAACCTCCAGTTGATCGAATCAGAACCCAAGTATTACACCAATTGAAATTGCAAATAAAGGCAACACAAGCCCTACGTGACGCCCTAAATCGAATCGGAATAGTTTACATGTAGTACCTTTAATTTCTTTGTTTCAAAGTACATACACTTGATAAGATAACGATTAACACCTACTGCGCGGGTGATCGAGAACCGTCACGCCTTGCGGAAATGGTTTACCACCTTCATGTGTGTTAGAATGTAGCCAGCACCGGCATTGAGTATGCATATTGAGCACCACTCACCGACACTGATACAATGCACTCATTCGCTCTATCGCCGGAACTGCGACACTGCAAATTACTAGAAAAAACAAAGCACTATCACTTTCGATAAGGCAGACATGTGATCGGCAACAGCCACATAATCAGCAACCAACCAGAGCGACAACAACAAAACCATTTTATAAATGGTTTGTCGATCTTATCAATCACCATTTACACCGCCAGATAGGGTTTTTTAATCTAAGGAGAAAGTGCATTGTCATGTCGCATGGTTGCGGGGAATGAGCTCATCTTGTGCCTTGAACCGAATAAGTCCTTGTTGCTAAAAGTGTTTACTTAATTAACTGGATATATTTCAAAAGGAAAAAAAGTTTTAGCTTAAAACATATCAAAGCGCGGCAATTCGCTGTGAACTGTTTTCTCGCAATTTAGAATCAGTTTTAGCTGCAACACACTTCCTTGCCTTTGATTGTTTAAGTCTGACAGGAAAGATCTATATATTGTCCATGGGGCGTATATAAAAAAAAACAGTTAAGTCTCGATACGAGAGGTACCAACAAGGCCATCCTTTATTCAGCCCCTGTAGCAGTTCCATTTGAAAATCTGTCGGTTTTATGACTCACTCGATGCTTGGAAACTTGAGAAAAAACACCGAAAATCCAACTACCATGTTTTTACTGTGAAACCAGTTGATGCTAGGTGTTTGAATGCAACGAACGGATATTCAGTAGACTCCATATCAAGACGGATACAATAAGAAGGAAATTCTTAGAAGCTGTGACTTAGTTGGTGGGTTGTTGTTTACGATGCATAATATTAAAATTGAAATACCAGTCCAAATGCCGTCACGACATTCTTTTTGCACAAGCGAGATCCTTTATGATCTGCTGCTGTTAAAAGATTTTACACATTTTTCGTGGTATTTGCTATCGGTTTTGCCATTTGGTATCGGTAGCATCCTGCTATACATCGAAAAAATAGGTGGCCACATTTTTACTGTACTGTCGCCTGACTCGTCTTTCAAATGCTTAAACTCTAGTATTTGTTGTCTCTTCAGCTATTCACTTTGCGTCGGGTTCTAGCGTTGTGCGTAACTGCACTGGCTTGAAAAATGCCTATTCTAAAAATCCGATACAAAAATATTCAGTCGCGACGAATTTTACAAAAGTGTGCCCCAATAAGCTCAGAATTGTGATATCCTATCTAAAGCAAGAAAATGAGATTACTGACGACGAGTATTTTATGATGGGCTGTCGTGTCTACATTCCCACCTACAAAGTAGAGATCGACGGTGTGATCATCGACTAGTTTTAGACGCTTTCTTCAAAATATACGGCTACATTACTGACCTGCCATTAAAATTCTTTTTACTGATTTCACTGGTTTTTAATAGATTTTTGAATGCGGATTAAAAGCCGTCAAGCATACAAAATCCTAATGCACCCTTTACAGAAAAACTGCAGAGAGCTACTACATTCAACACGACAAAATATTATGATCTCTTGGCTCAGAAAGAGTTCGGCTTTTGCATCCCCTTGAAACTACACCTAAACCTCTAGGAAGATGAGATTCCTAGGAAAGCTTAAAATTCTCTCGCCGGGTCACCAAATATAACAGCTTGGAAAAGCGCTGATACAAAGCCTAAGTAAATCGCCTGGCATTTTTGTTTAGGACTGTGTAGCACCTGAAAAAAACGAAAAAGCTATTAGTTATTTTAGATCAAGCGAGGAGTTTCTATCGCTTCCAGGAACATCAAAAAATATCAAACGGCTCAACATTTCAACCGAGCATTTTGTGGTATTGCGGAACTCCTCTTAACGACGAGCTGGCTTCAATTCTCACAATATGACATGGCGCTGCTTTCTCATTTTTTTCAGGTTTTAGCAGTTTGGACTTAAGGGTGATTAGCATTTTTTTTGGTTTTCAGCGAGCTGGTAGTACCGCAATTAATAGCTTAGATGATCTCGGTCCGACCAGCGAGACAAGAATTTGCAAAATCGGACGAAGTGGCAACTGTTTGCCAAGTAAACACCGGTCCTCGGAAGGACAAAACCTTGCGCCCATTGGCCTCGGAAATGTGTTACGTCAAGTCATCTATTTTTTCTAGTCTAATATATCATGCTCCTAGCAACGAGTGCTCCGCTTCTGTTTTCTTCCTGATTACAGACACTATATAACAGAATATCGGAGAGAAAAATAGTAAAACTAGCAACCCTATATGTAAACTGGCATCACGGAAGCTCCCATAAGCTTTGCGTGGGCTTCCTCTTGTACTCCCTCTCTCAAAACCCTCATGCTCGTTTGGCTGCACTTTTTGACAGTCCGTTTGGCTGCAATTTTTGACACTTCGCTAGTCTGTGTATATAGTGTCTGTATTCCTGATCTCCTCTTGAGTCCCCTAGGTCTGAAGCGAATCATTCGACTATTACGTAAATCAGAGAGGGCTGATAACCGTAATGTCAAGAATACTAACTTCCCTGCAACTATTCTGACAGTTATTCACGTTCTAGTATGTATCAATGATTTTTTTGTCTGACAACAAAAATAATTTAAAATTTAAATGTTATAACTAAATCACAGAGAATAGACATCCAGGTTCGAGCAAACAAGTTTAGAATACTTGTTTTGCCATTTGTTTAAATATCCGCTAGAATACTACACTCAAAAAAAAGTAAACGTTATGCCTATTGATTTTACACATAGATTTTTGCAATTAACGGAGGCATATAGACACTATTTGCTGGCACATAAACCTAATGTGTGTATTTACAAGGAATATTAATCTTACATTCACATTTCATAACTATTAGGCACACAAAACCCCATTCTATACCAATATGCACATATAACTTATGTGTGTGCATACATAGTTTATACAGTTGACACATAGAAGGTATGTGTGCGCGTGATAACAATAGCATTTCTTCTTCATATGAATTTTAAGCGGTTTGAAGCAAATATAATTAACGTTTGGATTTTTTTCAGTGTACGGTCACGATACTGACATATCGCAATAAATTGATGACGGTCACTTGGAAATCAATTGTCCACTGTCAATTCAGTAAAACTCACGCACTAAATGGAATAACGACAGAACCACCTATTACCTTTGGATGCGCCGTAAATTTTATTACTCGCTTGAGATGGACATCTGTTCTCTGTGCCTAAATTAATGTTGCTTCTCAGTTTTGCACGACCCAGGGAGAACTTGGCCTTAAACCCACTGCGATGTTATGTGATATTCGGAATGGAATATTGTTTGTTTAGGGACTATTCATCAATAAAGTCTCGCAGAAGAAAAATCCATCTTCACTTTTGGCACCTTCCGTTACATCTTTTATACATACTAAGAATATCAAATCATGTGATGTAATGGCCGGAAGATTTGAGAAGCAACCCTCCCACATTAGCATCTTTTTGCGGGTTAAAAAATTGTAGGAAAATCTAACCATACATGCGGGGTTGGGAATCAAACCCAGGTGACCTGCGTAGAAGGCAACTACGCCATGCCCGCCATGATTCACGAACTACGCCATGCCCGCCTTCTGTCTTCTCGATAATAAGTAATTTAGCTCATTCCACGATTTTTGCTATAGCTGGTGTGTCTCATTTGGTTGTAGTGTCCCCCAACTCAAACACGCTTATTTTTGCATACTCTTTAATGACGCCATTTATTGTCAATAAATCTGGCTGGGACTTTCAGCTCCGTGGTCTTCTGACGCATTCCGTGAAATTTCGATTTTGCGCTCCGTTCGTTTTTACATTGGCTTCCGTTTTCAATTCGACTTACGAACTATAATTTAGTGTGTGCCAGGAAGTGGCAAACTGATTTTAACTTATTTTACGACTTATTCCAATTATTTTATAAAGTTCAAGATTTCAGCCCGATCTAGATGGCGGAGAATATCGCTCGATCACTTGTCAATGATTATCATGATCGTTTTGCCCCACCCCAATAGTTATGTACGTAATTCTAGTAACGAAATACTCACCAACATTCCTATAACATAAAATAAGCTATAACGTTGCAAAGCATCCATAGGGACCGTTCATAAACCACGTAGACCGAAATTTGAGAATTTTTAACCCCCCCTCCCCCCTAGTAGACCTTAGTAGACTTTTACCAACCCCCCCCCACACCACAAGTCTACGTAGACTTTTATTTTTTTTTTTATTCGCGGGAAGAAGCACAGTATAATGTTCAATTAAAAATTATTGTTCAGATTTATTTCAAGCTTTTTAAATATTAAAGAAAGGCTTTTCATTTTTACCATTTTTTTGTTAACCATTTTTGTTAACGACCTATTGAGTCAATTTGTCAACAGTTTTTACGGCATTTAATTAGCAAGGGACTGGAAGGTGAAGTATATTTTTCAATATTTAGAGCCATAGTACTCAAGGGAGGCACCTACGGTAGCAGACAAAAGGTTAAGTCGCCGGTGAGCTCTAAGCTTGCATATATGATCCTTCCACGCTTTTCTAAACTTTCTTCCTTCAACACCTTGCTCTCCCTTGAGTACTATGGCTCTAAATATTGAAAAATATACTTCACCTTCCAGTCCCTTGCTAATTAAATGCCGTAAAAACTGTTGACAAGGTTTTTCACATTGGTTTTTTTGTCTATGATTGATCAAATCAATTAATACCAATTCAAGGTGCTTTCCAATGTTCGTGTAGCGGAATACTTCTCTTCAAGGTTAGTCATTCAAGTGTATGTAAAAAGATATATTGCTATAACTAGTTCAAATTTTGGTCGAAGTGCGACCTATACCAACAATGCAGAATTGCTAAACACTTTTTGAGCCTTACTGGTGCATTCAAAATTGTTAAATTATAAGAAACAATTACAAAATAATACTGTCGATGTGTACTATCATCTAGACTAAAATAATAAACCAAACATGTACACAAATTTCACTTTTCGTGAACAAATTTCAATATTTCTAAGATAATAAGATAATCTAAATTGCCTTATTTGAACGAAGCTATTTAAATCTTCCCAAAAATATTTATTTTTCTTGTGTAATTAATAGCCATATCACCTGAGAGTATTATCGCAAAGTATCAAAGTTTAACTCCGAATATTGTCGAAGATAAATATAGTTGAACCGATTTTCACGGAGTTGCGTAGGGTTAAGACGTAAAATTTAACGGGTGTTTAAAGATTTTGAAATCAGTGCAAATGATTGCAAGAGAAGCTGATTAACTCGAGTAAACACTTTGTTGTAAAAGTATAACTACACTATTGCTTTAACCACCGAAATCAATATAAATAAAAAATAAAAAAATAATCCATTTAATCGGGCGTTTTGTTGTTACAATGGTGGTTTTAATGCTTAACTTGGACCATTTTTTAACTTTTTATGGTTCATGCATTTAATGGTCCATGCATGTCTGCTAACTAGTGGTGTTTCAGATGATTTCACAGTCAAAATCTTCCGACGAAAGGAATTTTTGGCGATCGTCTTTGGAACTGTCATTTTGTATTATTCCTAGATCAAAACTATATCAAAATATACGCAAGAAACAACAACGTGAGAGGTTGTCCTAAAAAAATCGGTTCTGGGTTGAGTGGTCGCTTAACGAGTAGTTACCTTAATAGTGTACTAGCTTTGAAGTGTCTGTATAATTACTGAATAGACCGATATTTTGAACACAACTCTCTTTAAATCTTATTTATAATTAGTAATACGAGAATAACAAAAAATAAAAGTCTACGTAGACTTTTGCAAAGATCCCCCCTCCCCCCTCGTAGACAAACGTAGACTTTTGCCAGACCCCCCCGTCCCCCCTATGAGTCTACGTGGTTTATGAACGGCCCCATATTTGCTTTTATCACATTACACATCTTCAAAACTAAATGCATTCAAGAAGGCCAATCTAAAAAGCTCTTCGGCACACAAACACCACCCCATTTTAAGCTGCTCTCTGCAAGCAACATGAGTAACCAGTGAGCGAAATTGCTTCCAACATATGACCATACTCGCATTAGTGTAAAAAATACACAACCTTCACCATCTCATTTGCCCGTAAGCAGCGGGCACAGATAGCTCCTCGCAATTCTAGTGCATCCAAAAAACGATCACCAACACACTGCCGCATCAAGTGACGCCATTTTCATCTTTTCCTTTCTCACATTTTTTTAAATATGAAACACCACACTTCATTTTTTCTACATTACAAGGCATTTACGCTTAACATATTTTCTTGAAACACTTATTGCCACTTTACGTCGATTATCTCATCAACGCTTTACTAAGGAAATACTTTCCCCCCCGGATTCAATCGATGCTCGCCAAAACCGACGACGGAACGACGCGACGCGAAAAAAATGTCGCGATTTTCACATGCATTCGAAACATGCCACTTGCAATTTAATTGCATAATTACACTCAGAAAACGCTTAACAAATCATTATCGAAAACGTTACCATTTTGTAGAACGCGTACGCGACAAATGGGTGAACTTTCACCAGCAAGCGACCGAAATTGAACTGAGCACGCATGGAATGCAGACGCACCCCGTTTATCATAGAAGCCGAACCGGTTCTGTTTTGAGATGCGTGCTTATGTGTTGGTGTGTAAGTAGGGGTTTGCCCACTACTCGGGTTCTGGTTTGCCCGGCGAACCCTTCTTTTCAGGGCGGCCTAGGTACCTCTACAGAATTTCGGATTTTCGTAACAACAAAAAAAGTAAACAAACAAATTAAATTTACCAATTTTTATTCCACCGATTCCCTTCACTGCATACTACGCTGCTTCGGTTGTAACTGCTGGCGGACTGGCGGGCGGGTTTCTCCGTACGGCCGGGACAACAACGGCCTGGTCTGTCTACTGGTATCCCAGCTGGCTGCTCCGGCAGCGGTCCTTGGCGTTTAGCTAGGGAGGTGAGCTTGGCTCCTTTGTTGGAACCTCCCTAGCGACGTTGGCGACGAATCGCCGGATCGTCTACTCGCCGTAAACGATCCCGGAAGTTACCGCAGTAAACTTCCCAGGGGGAACCTTTGTCCGCCCTGCTTCGTTCTCCTTGGCTATTAGCTATAGAGGAGAGCTTGGCTCGTTCGACTTATCCTCTAGAGCGAGAACGGTCGGTGTACGGTTCCTTGGATTTTAGCCGGGGACGCGAGAATGCTCCTTTACGGTTAGCTGTCCCACTTCGGCGAACCAACACCACTCACTTCACTAGTGCCCGAACCACGGGCCGGCACTATTCGACGGTTTTATATCGCCGTCGCACGCGCGCACTTCACTTTGCTGGCAATAGTGGCGGAAAACTGTCCCGAAAAAATAGCACTGCTTACGGACGTCTGTAATACGCCGTGGTTCGTCACTTTCTGCCTTTTCACGATGGCCGCCTTCCGCACTCGACCAAAACAAGCACCAAAAAAACGCACCGCCGCATAGCTGTCATCGCTATAGCACAGCATAGTCAGACCACTTTTGCAGCGAAAGGAGAGCGGTAACCTAACTAAACCCTATGCTATTTATTTACAAATACACAACAAAAATTACTACACCTATCTGGACTAATAACAACGTTCATGGACTATTATTTAAAAGAAATTTACATCAAAAACATGAACGAGCATAATGAGCAGCGGTGAGTTATGTTGCAATAACAATACACTCTATGGAGAGAGTACGCACAAATAGGTATATTTCCACCCAGCGCTAAATTGTTACCCTGACGGGTTACAATCTCGCCCACACCGGGTGGAAAAAAATTGATAACAATTTTTTTCTAAACTAACACCTAACACCGATACAATAATAATAACGAAATGAATAAATAAATAAATAAACAAAGAAAAACTAACTACACCTAATTATTTCTTCCGCAATTTATAAATAATTCATCCAAAAAAATTAATCGACCGAGTGTCCTCATCGGTGAAATGTTTGCTCAAGTTTGGTCTGATAATACTGACAGCATACGCGAAGCGAGAAGCTATCAGCCATTGTCATTATTCGGCTATGGGTTGAATTCTAAATCCAATCCGAAAACAAGATCGGTAACAACTCGAAATTCTCAAAATTCTGCAAGTGGCATTGACAATTTTCAATGTTTCAACTTGGAGGGGAACGGTTGTCGGCATTATTTTGCTTGTTTTTTTTCCTCGACTGTCCAGAAATGCCTCGTGTTCTTACGGTACCAGTACTACACGCTTGTGTTGGGGTTTCTATCCAAATACATTCATACAATTATCCCATTCATTCATCCTCAATCACTGGCCTACTCGATCATTCACATTCCGATAAGCACTTCGAATTAACCCCAAAACAATTTTATCTTATCATTCACACATGCATTCATTCACTCTGTTCGATTCCGCACTCATAAATTCACTCATACAATACCGCTTAACACGTCATCATTTCTCCCACTCGCAGACATTCCGGACAAAATGTTTGTATATTCGTCCCTTTTCGCCTCAAAACGCTTCGTACATGGCAAAAGAAACGTTTGAGAGGGACCAAAGAATGTCTTTCGCATAATTTAAACAGATCAAAATGATTCCCGCTGGAATCAAACGAACCACCCCAGGTTTAACCACAAACCCAAAATTATGCGAAATGAAATTTTATTCGATTCGAAATCGAAGACGCGAGGCGCTTTTTTACCCCATTCGCTCTTCCACTCACACTACTCTGATCCAAATCGGGCTACACCTGCATGATGCAGAGCATTGATGCGAACATCGGGGAAAGTGTCAAATCGATGATCCATTCGCAGGCTTGCTGGAGCATCACTCATGATGCCAAAATGAGGTGAGGTATTAATATGCTGAGGAGGACTTCACACACCTCTCCAATAGCAGAAAAAAACTCTTCTCCCACTCAACAAGCAAACTCATCATCAGAGGTGATGATTTGTTCAATGATTAGAGGATGTTATGTGCATCGCACAGGAAAGGCGAGAGCGCAAAACTGATTGAAGATGGGTTGGAATCCCTCTTCCAAAATGCTGAGAGTGTGGAGCGCGAGAGTGATTGTTTCCCTCTCTTGTTTTAATGGAATTTTGTCTGCTGCGTAGGATGGGGATATAAGTATAATTTTCGTGGTGTAGATCAGTGCTTCGTGGAATATGGATATCATCATGTAGTGCGAATGCAAGAGGCTGGAGGACCCAGACTTGACTCTACTGTGGCAAACGGCCTTGAGCATTTCTTGTGCACAGGTTTCAATTGAGCAAGGATTCAGTGGCCTTGGGAAAATACTAACTAACGATCAGACAAAACTAAGCTCGGAAAATTTAAAATCAATCCTATTCGTCAAACTCAATAACACCATAATAGAAGATAAATATTTTGATTTTGGAATCTAATACAACATGAAATCGCTTCCTAGTAAAATGGGTGCAAAATATTCGATTCTATTCTAGCGTTCTCTCAATAAAATTTAAAAAAAATGTTTTTATCAAATATTTTCGTTTTTATCTCTATTATAGATTGTTTTGGCCGGTTAATTTCCAAGATATGGATAATGAAGTTTTAAAAAAAGAGTTGTTTGTGTTTATTTATTACTAAATGTCAAAGTAGAAAGTTTATGCTGATACATTTCCAATAGGGCATTGCAAAAAAAACTTTTTTTTGAATTCTCAAAGGCCCCCCCTCTCATATTGTGACAAATGTCAAAGTAAGCTCAGATGCCAAATTTCACATCATTTGGACAATTTTAGACCCCCGCCCACTTCGCTTGAAATTTTTTGAAATTGGTACTATGGGAAAATATGGAGGAAAAATACATTAAATGCTATAACTTTTGAAGTAGCAATCAGAAAATTACAATTTATATCTCATTTGAAAGGAAATAATCTAAGTATTTGAATGAAGATATATTTGTTTCTTGAAAAATACGGGAAAGTGGGGTACTGTGTCATTTTGGCCCCAAAATCCCCTATTTTTAATGATTTTTCTGCTCCGTGATGCAAATCATACATAGTTTGTAGTTTTTCTTATGTGAAAAAATCTCAGAAATCGAACGGAACCCTTTTGACCTTAGTCCGAATACGAGAAGTTGGGGTTATAGGGCTTTTTGTCAGTCATATTAAATTTTATCATTTTCTCATGCATATATCTCTATTATTCTTCAATCAATTTTCATAAAATGTAACTTATTGAACGTGTAAAATTCTGAGGAATAAAACAAAAATAAAAACGTTAAAGGTAAAATTCAGAAACATCAAACTTTTTGATATTTGCTCTACAAATCTCATTTTTTTCATTAATTGTCCTAATACCTCAACTTCCCCTATTTTTCCAGGAATGAAACTTTTCTCATGTGATCCCTAAGCATATTTATCACTAAAAGTAGTAAATTAAATAAGAATTTTGAAGAATTTAGGAGTTAATATGTGCGATTTTATGATAAAAATGTGAAATCGGCACTCTATGTCAGATAATTTGATGTCCAGAATTTTACCGGTAACGAATCTATTTTTGTTATAATTCTAAGGATTTTCCACGTTCAACAAGGTATAGTTTATGAAAATTGAGTGAAGAATAATAGAGATATATTCACGAGAAAATGAGGAAGTTTAATATGAATGTCAAAAGGCCATTTAACCCCAGCTTCTCGTATTCGGACTAAGGTCAAAAGGGTTCCGTTCTATTTCTGAGATTTTTTACATTAGGAAAACTACAAAATATGTATGATTTGCATCACGGAGCAGAAAAATCATTAAAAATAGGGGATTTTGGGGCCAAAATGACCCAGTACCCCACTTTCCCGTATTTTTCTAGAAACAAATATATCTCCATTCAAATACTTAGATTATTTCCTTCCAAATGAGGTATAAATTTTAATTTTCTGATTGCTACTTCAAAAGTTATAGCATTTAATGTATTTTTCCTCCATATTTTCCCATAGTACCAATTTCAAAAAATTTCAAGCGAAGTGGGCGGGGGTCTAAAATTGTCCAAATGATGTGAAATTTGGCATCTGAGCTTACTTTGACATTTGTCACAATATGAGAGGGGGGGCCTTTGAGAATTCAAAAAAAAATTTTTTTTGCAATG
Organism: Topomyia yanbarensis; assembly: GCF_030247195.1. Taxonomy (NCBI): domain Eukaryota; kingdom Metazoa; phylum Arthropoda; class Insecta; order Diptera; family Culicidae; genus Topomyia; species Topomyia yanbarensis. The sequence goes on from NC_080670.1 coordinate 39,850,520, forward strand.
CCCTAATTTCCAATTTCAAATTTTTAAAATGAGATAATTATCGACAGTAATATTTAAAATTATACATTGTCGAAAATTTTATGGTATCCTGATTATCTTTCAACGCTAGGGTAATGAGCCTATTTTCGTCCTGTTTCTATTATCACCCTACTAATTTGTAGCCGCTGGTTAGAGCAGCTTTTCCCATCCTTGTTCAACGCATTGGTTTAAAAGGTAAGGCAATAATTGGAACACTCGATTCGAGTTTTCGTTTGCGCTAAAATACGAACATTTTACAGCTTTCATACCAATTCAATCAGATTTACAAATTTTGTTTTCGAACTCGAAACGCATCTCCATAAATAGTTTAGTTATAGGTTTTGTGCCCTTTACGCGCAAAGGTGGTTTCAAACCATTTCCTCGTTAGTGGAGGAAAAGAGTTTTTAATTAAAATTTTTCTCCACTACGGATAAATATAGCATAATGCCAATTGTGTTATTATATTGGTTCTTAAGAGCAAAGTAAAGCTACTGATGCCAATTTATACGCATTGCATCAATTGTAGGCCTAGAAATTAGTGATACACCCACCATAATAGGGTTTATTTTATGTAAGAGGTTTACCTCTTTACCCTATATTCGGAGCAGAAGACGAAGCTTCTTATTTTGATACTGATTTCACTAACTAATCCCCCTACAAAAGAAATAATATTTTAAACAGATTGTATAGCAAATATAATGAAATGATGAGTTTATGAAATATGTAGGATATACGTTAGCCTTCGCCTATTCAATCAATTCCATTACAAGAATCCAACATTTGTACAATATTTTCTTAAATTTTCATTGCAAAATATTAAAAATTCGGTGAGTGACATTGAATTTTCAGGAGGAAACACGAAAAAATGCGGTGTACACACTAACTTAAAACCTCCTATACTAATCGTTTAGAAATTTCGAGTTCTTTCTCATATCATTGCCCAGGTACCTACGAGAGTGCTTTACAACATCATTATTATTTTTAAAATAACATGTTAACCGATTTTCTAACGGATGTATTTCCTTCAAAGTGCTATGAAAAATTCGAAAAAAGGGTGCTCTCATTACTCCTTATCATCTTCACTTGTAGCAAAAACATTTTCTGGGACCTTTGGCACCAAAACATTAGTTACGTTGTCCAGTCTTAGCCGATTTCTAGAAAGTTCTAAAGAGAACAACTACACCTTTCCAAAGGTATGCTGTATTATTCTGTTATGAATGAAATATTGTGCTAAATTGCGACAATAATAAGAAAATTGTCATGTTTTGCATTTTTTTCATGACAAATATGCAAATGGTTCAACATTCTCCAAAAAGCACGTCATGGTTCTAATAAGAATTCGGAAGAGCATTTAATTCTGTTATAAATCAATTTGGGGGCATGCAACATTTTTCAAAACATTTTGTGTTGCACTATAACCTATGCTAGTTCACTTGAAAAGTTCAAAAAATCACCGCACCGTTAAATGAGTTATGATGAAGTTTTGGTAACAAATTCTTAATCCACCTGGACAGTGCGTAACGAATAAACAATTTGCTTCAATAGAAACATGTGTGTCATGTTTTAGTTTAGCTATGGGTGCCATACGTCAAAAAACGTAGCAATTTTTGATACCTAACTACTTCTTCCTAATCGAGTATTATATTTTAATAATAGATCGCTTGGTAAATTATGGCCCCTTAAGGAGGGTACTGTATTATTTTATCACTTACGAGGCCTACAATCGATGAAATTTCTATAAATTGGCACCAACACGTTTGCTTCGTTCCTAAGAACCACTAGTAAAATAATAAATGGCCCGAGAATGGTAGAATATTTCTGTTTGAGTGCAACGAAAACTCTAATCGGGTGCCCAAAATATCGCACTACCATTTAAGTAAAAAGATAGTACAAATATATGGCAGACACTACTCTAACCAATGGTTTCAAATGGGTTAAGAGCTAATTGCAATAGGGCGAAAAGAGGCTCATGACCCTATACATATTTGAAAACTCTGTATATATTTAAACAGTTGAATTGCTTCATGCAACGCTTAACTATACATTCATTTCAAAAACAAAAATATACATTAGAAATAAACTTTGCACACGCATCAAACCTATATAACAAAACCTCATAGCAACTAATCATTACCTCCTCACAAGGCGTGTGAGGACATCACAAACTCCTCTTGAATCATCATGAGGTGTAGCCCACTCTCCTCCACGGAGCAAATATCCCATGCGTAATAAAATATTTTTCTACATCATTTCGTTGAGCAAGAGAGGAACTCTCTCATTTTTCGGGTCCTCACACACAACGGCAGAGATGCTCCCGTTGCATCGTTCTTTTCTACCTCATCCTGAGGGAGGGATATTGGCCCTCATTGTGTGTTGAAGTGTTTATAACAAGTCTGTCCATTCGATATGATGAATGAATCATCAAAATCGTAAATAAAAACAAAACAGTTCGCGAAATCGGTTAGCAAACTGTTTTTATTCGCGGTTTTTTTTTTCGTTTACGATCGGCTCCGGAGTAGTAGTCGCGCAGGAAACCCATTTCCGCGAGTGTTGTGTCCCTGTTGGAAAAGGGAGTAGTGATTTTCTTGTGAGATTGTGCTCCAAACCAGGAGATTTTATATAATTTAGTGCACCCGTAGGTGCGAGTGTTCCCCACAGAAAGGCGTTTTTGAAAAATTTTATGTTGCCGAACACGGCAGAAGAATGATATGTATGCATCCGGCGGTGAAAAGACGGTACAATAGGTTCGTTTTGTTTCTGCCAAACACTGGTACTGGTTTGGTGAGAAAGTTTTCTTTACCGTAACCGTCTCGACCGCCGGAGCAAAGCAAATTAGTGGATAATTTGGTTACCTCACTGCGCGAGTGGGGCGCAAAAGAATTTTTTTGTATTTGTTTGCCGAATACGGCAGGTAGTGTATTTAGATGCGTCCGGTGCCCGGGAGAACGGCACGGTATAAGATTAGTGTTTTTTTTAATAGAGTATTCCACCCTACCGTAGTCGTCATCGGGGCCGGAGCATATATTTCGTGCGAGTGTTTGTTTACCACACTGCGAGAGTGTGGCTCTGAAAAATTGCAAGAAGGTGTTGAAGAACCTTCTCGCGGCAGAGTTGGTCTTCCACAATAAAAATAGAGAAGACGGAGAAATGTTCATTGTTTTTTTTTTTATTCGGACCAAAGTCCGTGTTGTTGCCGTCGGGAACTGACGGCTGCTTTTGGAAAACTCCCAAGTGAGTAATCCATATAAAAGCATACCGTCAGTCCACAGACGGCACGGAAAAGTTTTTATGCTGGTTTAAGGAGATTTGCTGGCCAAACTCCGAGATTTTTACCTGCTAAATCCTCCAGCTCGTAGGAGGATACACCTTTTTTTGAGACAATTTTTGCCGGTAAGTATTGTGGTCCAAGTTTAGCATTGTAAGACTCGAGTGCATTCGACAACTTCATGTTTCGACGGTATACCATTTGTCCTGTTTCAAAAGGTTTGGAGAACTTTCGATGACGCAAGTTGTACTGATGTCGAATGCCCTCGCTTGCCTTTGCCAAATTTTTGACCACAATCTCCCGGATTTTGTCTATCTGTTGGTGTCTTGTTTCTAGGTCACCCTCACCGGAAATCCTGCTGAAGTCATCGGCAGATGCCATTTCACACCCGTGTATAATGAAATGTGGACTAAACCCAGTGGAGGAATGAACGGTAGTATTTAGGATGCGCTCCACATCGGTGATGTGGACATCCCAGTTGCGCTGCTCGGTTCGAGCGTATGCCCGGATTGCGGTGTTTATCGAGCGATTTGTTCGCTCCACTGGGTTAGCCTGCGAATGATAGCGGGAGTTCAGCCAATGTTTGACGTTGGTTTCTTTTATGAATTGACTAAACTCCTTCGAGGTGAAAGTGGAGGCATTGTCGCTTAGCAGAATTTCCGGGCTGCCATGGCGATTGAACCACTGTTCGCGCAGTATCGTACAGAGTGACGTACTAGCGATTTTGCGAACGGGGGTTAACATGACGTACTTGCTGAAGACGTCGAGGACGACAAGCAAGTGTTGATTGCCACGTTTGCTTTTTGGAAGAGGACCAATATAGTCCACAGAAACCATTCGCCATGGTGCATTAGTCGCACGCGACTTACCCATTTCGGGCTGGACTGGGACGAAAGGAGCTTTGATTTCCTTGCACGTCCCACATTCTCGAATAAACTTTCGTACTTCCGATCCCATACGAGGCCAGTAATATCGCAACTGCACTTCGTGGATCGTTTTATCGTATCCCACGTGAAGCAAATTTTCGTGGGTACGTTGAATCAAATCTTGACGGAATTCGGGTGCTGGGACGAGTTTCCAACTGAACCGCGAGTCGCACGGAACAACTTTCGAGTTTACATACTTGAAAAGTTGATCATTTTCTACTTTGAAGTCGGCATAGTCGTCAGGATTTTGGATAACTTTGGACTTCATGGAACAGTACCAGTCTGAGGTGGACAAAGCGGAAACGGCTGCTACGGCCCGGGATAACGCATCTGGAACGACATTGTCCTTGCCTTTCCGGTGCTCAATAGACATGTCGTAGAGTTGCAATTCTAAACTCCAACGACTCAAACGTGAACTGGTTTTCCATTTAGTCTTCAGTATCCATGTAATCGCTGACGAATCAGTGACCAGTCGAAAATGATAACCTTCCAAGTAACCTCGAAAGTGTTCAACCGCCATTATCACCGCCAGACCTTCCTTTTCAGTTGCATGATAGTTCCTTTGGGGAGTGGTCAGTTTGTGCGAAAAGTAAGCAACTACTTTCTCACCCTCGGGATACTCCTGCACCAGAACAGCAGCGACTGCTACGTCACTAGCGTCTGTCTGAAGAATGAATTCTTTGGAGAAGTCTGGTGGGACTAAAACTGGAGGAGTGACTAGAAGTTCCTTAATTTTAAGGAACGCGAGTTCTGCCTCGGAGTTCCAAACTAAGCTCTTGGTTTTCGTTTTGAGCAGATCGGTCAAGGGAGCAGTGACCTCACTGAACCGATCAATGAAACGGCGGTAATAACCGCACATCCCGAGGAAACGACGAAGTTTCGTCACGGTAACCGGTCTCTCGTAGTCGAGAATCGGCTGAATTTTGTCAGGATTGACCTTGAGTCCGTCCCGATTCAACAAATAACCAAGAAACTTTAGTTCGGGGACTCCAAAACGGGATTTTTCCAAATTGATGGTTAGATTGGCTCTTGCTAGACAATCGGCCACTGCTTTGAGCAACTGTATGTGATGCTCGAACGTTTCGCTTACCACGATGATGTCATCTAGGTAGACGAAAACGTAAGGTTCCCATTTACCTCGTCCTAGAACCTGGTCCATCAGTCGCGCCAGAGTAGCGGGGCTGTTGACGAGACCAAATGGTAGACGGGTAAATTGGAACATACCCCTGCCGGGAACACTGAAAGCGGTATATTTGCGACTATCCTTAGCCAGGGGTACCTGGAGAAAGGCCTCCTTCAAGTCTATGGTAGACAGGTACTTCGCCTTGGGTAAGCCGCCCAATATTCGCCCAGGGTGGGGCAGAGGGTATGCATCCCGTACAGTACGCTCATTGAGAGGCCTAGCGTCTAGACAAAGGCGGATTGAGTCGTCTGGTTTCGTGACCGCCACAATATTAAGCGACCAATCCGAATCAGACTCCTCGATAATTCCCATAGACCGCCATCGGTCAACCTCTTCCCAGACCTTTGACAGTTTCTTTGGGCTCATGTGATAAGGATATCGGCAAACGGGTGCCGCACCTTGGAATTCATCTTTGATGACAATCCTGTGCTCTGTGAATGAGGTTGGGCTTAGCTTTCCGGGCTTTACTGCCTGGAAACACTTCTTTACTTCTACGCGCGCTAACTGTTCCGAAGTGAGTATCGACTCACGCGGTACTTCATCTTCTTCATCGTCTTCTGATTCCTGACCTGAGTTCAACAGAGCACAGTTTTGTATCTCAGGAGAAATCCC